>NC_134239.1:113179979-113480282 GCF_965152275.1 Natator depressus
GGGTGGAGGCCAAATTTATTTTCATTTGTGACCTAAACTGGATTTGAATCTAAGTCTCTGGAGGCTAAAGACATTAATCACAGTGCCATCTAGCCCAACTGAATTAACAGTTTCAACAGTTTCTTCAGGTTTGTTTAAAATTTATTGAAAACTGTAGTATGGGGCATGTGGGACAATAGCCCAGCATTAAATACACCACGCAGCAGGTGTCCATCCATACTGACAATTGGAGCTTAGAGATGGTACTATCATCTTAATTAAAATTCAGAATGAGGTAAATTAATGGAAATTGCATTTTCCTGGAAACTAACTGGGACGTAGGGACTCATCTGAAGTCACACCAGTTGTACATTCCTGTAAATCTACTGATTTTCATGGAGTTATGCTGGATTTACCCTGGTGTGAGATTGGAAACAGTCCTTTAATGTTAATTAAAATATGTGATAATGCAAGACTGCAGGATTATGGCTGTTAAGACAAAGCTTGTTTGGGGTGGCAGGTAAGCTTAGGAGAGGTCATGCAGAAATAGGTTCCCCCTGAGGAATTCCAGCAGATTCTGTCACAGTTCCTCAGGGCATTAGGGATGTGTATGATGATGTGTAACACAGGGTAGTATGTGTTCCCTCCATGGTGGCTCAGCATTTCTGGCATGTGTGGAGGGGAAAAAAGAAAGAATGATGCCACAGCTCCCTCCTTTGGGTAGTTGGGTAGAACCACTGTATCAGGCCTGGAATTATGACTGACCCCTGCACAGAGCCTCAAGGGAGAAAGCTCTTTGTGACTCTGTATTTGTCTAGGGATGTAGGGGCATGATTCTTATTTGAGTTGCAAGAGGTCCCTTGTTCGACGCCATTCATGTTACACAGGATAAAAAATTGTATGAGATATGGGCTGCTCCTTCAGGGCATGAGCAGATTACTAATTGAACAGGCTCAGGAAGATGCTTCCCTTATAAACTGAAACTGGATACTACAAAACTGGCCATGATGGGGATTCTTGCACCTTCCCCTAGTACTGCTCAGTCAGTGGGGTATGATCCAAAAGCATCTCATGCCGCCCTCTGTTGACAGGATACTGGACTAGATGGACCACTGGTCTAATCCAGTTTGGCAAATTCCATATTTATACATAGGACCATCTACAAGCTACTACATTGTAATACCTAGGGTAAATATCTAGTGTGCATCTCTACTTATGGTGGAAATGATATAATTATGCATGGTCCCGGTCTGGGTATGCCTCTTTGCTGTTCTAACTTCTGCCAGATCCCAAAGAGGCCAATACAGCAGCCAGGATCAGCAAGGCTAAAGAGTTGCCTGGACATGTCTCTTTTCACCTGACATGTCCCTTATGCACTCCACAGAAGGGGCCACACGGGAGCCACCGTATCAGCTCTATGCCATAGGATTATCATCCATTACATTGGGTTGATCCTTCTATGGATATGTCTACACTGCACACTCCTTTCAGCCGAGAGTACAGGCATAGCACAGGTAAGAATAGCATTGTAGATGGTGAGGCACTGCTTAGTTGAGCAGAGAAAAGACATGCCTGAACCCTGTTGGTATGTGCCCTCCATGGCTCTCTACACGCTCAAGCAATGCCTGTCCTGTCTATACTGCTATTTTTAGCAGAGTAGTGTCCTGCTGCCTCCTCAGTACCAGAGTCTTTCACAGTGCAGGGAATGGCTGTAGTAGCAGGGAAGCAGCGGGGAAAAGCTCTGGCAACTACCCGCTGCTGGATCTCATCCGCCCCACAGGGATCTTGGCACCTTTCCCTGCTGCAGTGAAAGATTCCTGCAGTGGGGAAAGGCTCTGGCAGTGAGGGAAGACTCCAGCTTGCCTCCCCACTGCCAGAGCCTGTCACTGACATGTGTAGCTATACACTGTAGTGTGGATGCACCTTGCTTTTCCCTGCAGCGTGTAGCTACACATACCCTACACGCTGCTACCTGTGGTGTGCAGGGTAGACATACCGCATGTTTTGCTCTGTTAAGAGCTGTTTTGCTTTAGTGGCACAGTGCCAAGAAGCTTTAACACTGGGGAGAACATGAGCCCACTTTTGTTTTGTTGAACATTTTGCTTTACGATAGCTGCCGTACATCATGGTACCACGTTCACTTTTGCATTAGAGTAACTTCCGAAGTGGAGTACTTGAACAGACAGAGATGGTGCTAGTCCATTTGGGGGCCTAAGCAGGAATATTTTGAGGAGCCCCCTCACCCACCTCCTAAAAATACTAACTGCATTATTTTCACAACCCCCCCCCCAAAATATATATATATATTGTGTTGGTGTATATATATATATATATATATACACCAACACAACATACATTAATATACTTGTTAAAAAGTCCACATTATTAATGGCATGTAGGGAGTAATACTAAATTGGAGCCCTGAGCAATTGCTTGTATATTGTCATTGGAGGGTACATTCATCCAAATACGGTAACCTCCTTACCCTCAGCAAAATCCTGGCACATGTAGCAATATTTTCGATTGGTCTGGGGAAGAAATTTGCCTCTGAAAGAAGGATGTCACCAGCTGATCTCCAATAAGGCAACATTTAGCTGAAGATTTATTACAGCTTTCTGTTTTTGTTTCCCCATGGAATGCTCACAAATGATGCAGCAATCTTGTTCCGGTAATAATGTACTTAAACATTCCTCAATGACTATTTGCTATGTAGCAGATTCTTCCTGAAGAAAAGAAAATAACCTCTTGGTAAAACCATACAGAATGTCCCCAAAGAAGAGTTACATCAATGGCAAATGTTTAACACAGCAAAGCTTCCTTCTCTTCTCATCCTTACAGTAACCACATTTGTTATTTTAACATTTTAACCCCAGTTACATAGCCTTCATGGGACAATCTCAGAGCGCTTGACAAGGGTTCACTGAACCTCACCACATTCCTATTAGATGTAGTTTTTCCCATTTTACAGGGGGTAATCCAAGATACAGTGATTAAGTGACTTACCCATGGTCATAGACTAAGTCAGTAGCAGAGTCATGGATAGAGTGCAAGCGTTCTGACTCCCAGTTCTCTTCTCTAACCAACAGGTACTTTGCTGGCCCCTTGGGGTAGTTGCACCTGATGTAATTTAGAGAAGCTCTGAGGCTCTAGTAATTTGTGCCAGGGTCCAGCTCTCTCCTTGGCAGTCCTAGGATTGGAGTGTGTGTGTGTGTAAAGGTACCATAAAGCTAGCGTTACTGCCCAAAACTGATCTGAGCACAGCATGGCCAGGCCCAGAGATTGGGCTGGCAGTCTCCATTCCTGTATGTATATACGTATGTGTGGAAAATGATTAGACTGGGTCATTTTGAAAATCTGACCACAATGGGAGCTACTGCATGCTGGGCACTTTTGAAAATCTGGACCCATCTGTGGAGGCCAAGCATTTTGAGCTTTTTTGACTATTTGGTCCCACATGCTAAGGAAGCTGAAACTCAAGCGCAAGAGAGATGAATCAGCAGTGAACCCAGAGTTCCAAGTAAATCCCAAAGCCTGTGAAGCAAGGCAAATCAAACCTGCTGGTTTTGGTTCATTGAAAGCCTCTCATCTGAAACTGACAGCCTGTGCACAGCTCTAATCTCAGTCCTTTCCATCTCCTGTTTCTAGGTCTCATTTGTTACTCACCTTCCAGTGTTGTATTCAGAAAGTTTTCAGGTTATTTGAAGGGACTGGAAAAGGCTTATCCTACTGCAAATACCCCCATCTGTTCAGGTTTGATTGAGTTTGCCTGGGGATGATTGATTATGACACACTAAAATGCTACTGCTGTTTGAAAAGTGTAACTGTTGTGTCCAGTGAAATACAAAGGGCCTGATGCCAACCTCACTTACACTGTAGTGAATTAATAGTAAGTCATCAGAATGTAGGAAATGCCAAATTAGATCAGACCAAGAATCCATCTGGTCCTGAGAGTGGCAAGCAGCAGCAGCTTCTGAGGAAGGTTGATGAATGCACTCTAAGGTGGGTAGAAAATTGGGTAGATTGTCGGGCTCAAAGGGTAGTGATCAATGGCTCCATGTCTAGTTGGCAGCCAGTATCAAGCGGAGTGCCCCAAGGGTTGGTCCTGGGGCCGGTTTTGTTCAATATCTTTATTAATGATCTGGAGGATGGTGTGGATTGCACCCTCAGCAAGTTTGCAGACGACACTAAACTGGGAGGAGTGGTAGATACTCTGGAGGGTAGGGATAGGATACAGAGGGACCTGGACAAATTGGATGATTGGGCCAAAAGAAATCTGATGAGGTTCAACAGGGACAAGAGCAGAGTCCTGCACTTAGGACGGAAGAATCCAATGCACCTCTACAGACTAGGGACCGAATGGCTAGGCAGCATTTCTGCAGAAAAGGTCCTAGGGGTTACAGTGGACGAGAAGCTGGATATGAGTCAACAGTGTGCCCTTGTAGCCAAGAAGGCCAATGGCATTTTGGGATGTATAAGTAGGGGCATTGCCAGCAGATCGAGGGACGTGATTGTTCCCCTCTATTCGACATTGGTGAGGCCTCATCTGGAGTACTGTGTCCAGTTTTGGGCCCCACACTACAAGAAGGATGTGGATAAATTGGAAAGAGTCCAGCGGAGGGCAACAAAAATGATAAGGGGACTGGAACACATGACTTACGAGGAGAGGCTGAGGGAACTGGGATTGTTTAGTCTGCAGAAGAGAAGAATGAGGGGAGATTTGATAGCTGCTTTCAACTACCTGAAAGAGGGTTCCAAAGACGATGGATCTAGACTATGCTCAGTGGTAGCGGATGACAGGACAAGGAGTAATGGTCTCAAGTTGCAGTGGGGGAGGTTTAGGTTGGATATTAGGGAAAACTTTTTCACTAGGAGGGTGGTGAAACACTGGAATGTGTTACCTAGGGAGGTGGTGGAATCTCCTTCCTTAGAAGTTTTTAAGGTCAGGCTTGACAAAGCCCTGGCTGGGATGATTTAATTGGCGATTGGTCCTGCTTTGAGCAGGGGGTTAGACTAGATGACCTCCTGAGGTCCCTTCCAACCCTGATATTCTATGATTCTATGATTCTAGGAGGAGTCCCCGCCATATAACTGCATCAGTCGAAAGACAGAGCATGCAATAGCACCCCGGCATCTCTCCCATAGCCCATCTTTGTGGCAGTGACATTGTTTAAAACATTTGCACAAGTAAAAGAGAAAGGCTCAGCTGTGTCCTCACCAGCAGGGCCTTTCTTTCCTCTTCTTCGGCTGCAGCCTGCTCTGGATGGGGCTCGGTGCAATCCCCAGTTGGGAGTGTCCCTGAATTCCAGTGAAACACTGGAATGCATTACCTAGGGAGGTGGTGGAATCTCCTTCCTTAGAAGTTTTTAAGGTCAGGCTTGACAGAGCCCTGGCTGGGATGACTTAGTTGGGGTTGGTCCTGCTTTGAGCAGGGGGTTGGACTAGATGACCTCCTGAGGTCCCTTTCAACCTGATATTCCATGATTCTATGATTCTAAGGTGCAAGGAATCCTGCAGGACGTAGTTACAGGATGGCTTGCCCACATGGAAAATACCTTCCTAATCTCCAGTAGCTGGAGGCTTGCCTATGCCCTGGAGCTTGTGTGTTTAGATCCCTTTCTAAACTCTTGGATAGTTTTTTTAACCCTTATCGTTATAACTTGGAGTATTTGTGCTACCCATATTAATGTTAAACTACGTTGAAATCAGTGGATTGACCTTGGTGATGATCAGATTCAGGTCGTGTACTTTATTTTGATTCCCATGAGCCTAACGGATATTTTACATGAGTTGATGTGTTGGAACCAAATGGAAAAACAAAGAAAAGACTTCCAGGGACGCATGCACTCTCTCATTCATGTGCTGGGCTGGGCAAATTCCATTTTAGATGTGCATAGAGACACATTTGTTGCATACATAGAAAGACTGATCATATAGGGAACATCTGGAATTCATGCAAATTCCTGTTAGATCAGTCACTAAAAGCCCTAATTTACAGCATTCCACCAGCTGCAGGAAAAGGCAACTGACACATCATACATGGACTCCAGCTGCCTATGTACCCAAAAGACTCTTCTTCCCCAGACAGAAACATGGCCTTTCTGTCAATCTAGACGAAGGAAAAGGAAGTGAGGAACCTCTCACATAACATAGGAAAATGATGTCCCAAAATGGATTTCCTTGAAGCAAAGAGAAAAAATAGATTACCTGAAAGTTATGTGATTTTGCTTTAGCAGAGCTTTGCTTTGGATTCAGTCCACATAGATTCAGAGTCCTCTTGGATCCATATAAAGTTACAGGTGACTGCAGAACTGAGTGTGAATTTCAGCTGTAACCATTCAGTTTCACCTGGCATTGTATTAAAACTATGCAAAATAAGATGTAACCCTGTCTGAGTGCATTTGGAGCCCGATCCTGCCTCCACTGACGTCAATAGCAAAATGCCCATCAGTTTCAGTGGTGTAGGATCAAGTCCTCCAAACCGGATGCTGGTTTACTCACATAGTTCAGGAATATATGGGAACCTATTGACAAACTTTGCCTTGCTCACAGTTTTAGTTTTTCAAAGAAACCCCAAGCTGAGTCAGTTTCAAGTGGTTTCAAGATTTCATTGTGAATGTATTACACAGCTCTATTCGATACTTAATTCCTATAAAAGCGGCAAAGAGTCCTGTGGCACCTTATAGACTAACAGACGTATTGGAGCATAAGCTTCCGTGGGTGAATACCCACTTTGTCAGATGCATCTGATGAAATGGGTATTCACCCATGAAAGCTTATGCACCAATATGTCTGATAGTCTATAAGGTGCCACAGGACTCTTTGCCGCTTTTACAGATCCAGATTAACACGGCTACCCCTCTGATACTTAATTGCTATAGAGGCTCTAATGATAACACATACACTTATATAAAAGTTCTTAAAACATTTTATAGTATTTTTAATTGAACCGTGCATTTTCACCCATTTAAGTGAGAATGTCATCATTGATGGATGTTGCAACCTTATTTCAGTAAAATTCCTTTAGCTGGTACCTTTAGATTGGAACTGGTGCAGAGATTGTGTTTTCCTGTGGGTCTGTACTCATAGCATAATGAGGTCCTGATCCTGCATGTGGTTGTTGGATGCTGCTGCACTTCAAATATTAAATAAGGCTGATTTCTTACATTGCATTCACCTGCATATCAACCCTTTATACTTAGCTGGACAACACTGCTGAAATTCCATGGAATTACTGTGCAATTTCTTACTACTAGAACATAATATTACAGGTGTGATCAGAAGCCCATTGGAGTCAATTAAGTCTGTCCCCTGACTTAAGTGGACTATGGATCAGGCTTTAACCAGGGACCATTGGGCAATGCATTTACTAAGTAAAGCATCCATGTACTGATGTGAAGAAACCATCTAAGGTTGCCTGATGATAGTGGGGTGTTACCAGTGCTTTTCTAGTCTGTAATGTGAACAAAACCCCTCAACTGAATTACGAGCCAGGATTCAGTTCAGTATTTCTGTGATCCTATGGTTTAAGACGTTATACCATTTATTTATACCACTGGAGTGTAAATTTCATGAATAAATTCTATTATCTAGCTTTGGAACTTCAGGTATTAAAAAAATAGCACATATGCAGTTTCAAAATAGTTACATCCATTCTCCTTACTAGAAGAGCTGTGTAGACAATCCATATTCAATAATTTATTTGACAAATTTAGCTCCTTTTCCTGCACACAAACAGTGATTTTCACAAATTTGTTCACTATTCAGAATTGCTAGAGGAATGTTTTGTATAGACAGATTTGTGTCTCTGGAATGCCTATTGGCTGTTTTCTGTGAGTGTTCATGCAAGCATTTGATATTTCCACTGTGTAGCTGGTCACCTAAATTACATGATATTGTGGCTTTTCCCTCGTTGAATTACATTCCTACCTGTGGCGGTTCAATGACAAGACAGAACACAGCTTTTAGCAAGCAAGCAGGCTGGTCTCTGCTAACAGGCTTCTGCCTGTCAGCTTTCCACCTTCCCCTTTATTCCCTCTCTCCCCCCGCGCATTACATTCTCCAACAGATAAAAGGAATACACTGGCTTTGTTTAACATTCTTATTTACCAATTTCTATCTACCACATTCCTTGCTCTCGGGCCTTGAGCCCAGTCCTGAGAGGCTTCCCACGGTTCATGTCATCTTGGCGAGATTCCAAGGTTGATGCCCTTGGATGGAGCAGTGTGTGCACTGCTCCTACACAACACTCCGGGTGTGCCCTGAATGTTGCCAAGCGCATAAACCTTTATGAATCCTACACCTACCCACAAAGAAATTTCAAGATAGACGTGTGAGCACTTTTCAGGTGGAATATTGAATATTCCTGACACTTTCACTTCCTACTGAAAGTTGCTGGTACAAATATTCCTAGAAAGTGAATAAAAGGAATTACAAATACTAGTGAAGCTAATTTAAGAGGAGCAATATTGGGCCTATTGTTAGCAGGGGTTCCCAAACTGTGATACATGTACCACTGGTGATATGTGAGCTTCATGTTCCATCCATTCACCTCACAACAATTTGTTAACAAAGTTGTATATGACCTAAAAGTAAAGGAGCTGTGTCATAAATATAAAGGGAAGGGTAAACCCCTTTAAAATCCCTCCTGGCCAGAGGAAATCTCCTCTCACCTGTAAAGGGTTAAGAAGCTAAAGGTAACCTCGCTGGCACCTGACCAAAATGACCAATGAGGAGACAAGATACTTTCAAAAGCTGGGAGGAGGGAGAGAAACAAAGGGTTTGTGTGTCTGTCTACATTCTGTCTTTGCCGGAGATAGACCAGGAATGAAGCCTTAGAACTTTTAGTAAGTAATCTAGCTAGGTATGTGTTAGATTATGATTTCTTTAAATGGCTGAGAAAAGAATTGTGCTGAATAGAATAACTATTTCTGTCTGTGTATCTTTTTTGTAACTTAAGGTTTTTGCCTAGAGGGGTTCTCTATGTTTTGAATCTAATTATCCTGTAAGGTATCTACCATCCTGACTTTACAGGGGGGATTTTTTTTTATTTCTATTTACTTCTATTTCTATTAAAAGTCTTTTTGTAAGAAAACTGAATGCTTTTTCATTGTTCTTAAGATCCAAGGGTCTGGGTCTGTAGTCACCTAGGCAAATTGGTGAGGCTTTTTACCAAACCTTGTCCAGGAAGTGGGGTGCAAGGTTTTGGGAAGTATTTTGGGGGGAAAGACGTGTCCAAACAGCTCTTCCCCAGTAACCAGTATTTGTTTGGTGGTGGTAGCGGCCAATCCAAGGACAAAGGGTGGAATATTTTGTACCTTGGGGAAGTTTTGACCTAAGCTGGTAAAGATAAGCTTAGGAGGTTTTTCATGCAGGTCCCCACATCTGTACCCTAGAGTTCAGAGTGGGGGAGGAACCTTGACAAGCTGCTTGCTGGAGGCTTGGTTAAGCACCTGAAAGCTTGGATGCTTATCCAAGACATATTCAAACCTTTTGATGCTTCTTATTTGGCAAGACTGGGCTGGAACTAGTACTTTTCACAATTTTCTGTTTTCAGGGGTCTCTTTATATATTTAAACTACATTTAATCCTGGGGTTAGACCAGATATCCACTCTCTTTACAGCTGATATCCTTCTAAGTTTATAAAGATATCTTCCTAGCTGAATATCAAGTGCAGTGAAAATGAGCAGCTTGTACTTCCATCAAATTGCTAAATTATACTCATGAATTTTGGGAAAGATGATAATCTTCCTGTTATTGTTTTAGGTGAGAGCAGCAATGGCCTTTTCCCCAGGATATGAACCCACTCCTACGCTTGCTTGGACTGCCTTCATTTTCCTTTAGGCATATACTTAACTGTGGGGCTGAGGGTTACCTAACATGCACTTGAATTTACTGTAAGAGGTTCACAACTACTCATTAACCTATGGTTTAAACCTTCCATCTCAAATGTATTTTGCAGATGATAGAATAATGCATCTGTACCACAGGGCATCCCACTTAACAAACATTCCTGGAGACAGAGTGAGCATAAAGATATTCAGACAATGACTGAGATGTGGACAACTGGATAAACATTAGACTACATGACTGTCAAAGCTCATTGGGTGTCATACCTAAAAGGCATCTGTCTCAACAACTGACAGCAACATTCAGAAACAAGCTGTACTTTGCATATTGGAGTTTAATAATGATCACACAACAGCCAACAATTATCAAAGCTCAGACCGTATGAACACGCACCTTATGATGGAAACAATGCAATAAAGCTAGTGCCCACGAGACTGCAAGTTAACACTTTTCCATGTTTTTGAATACAATTGTTCAATGTGATTTTATGCAAACATGGAGAGTCTCCCTCCCCCATTTCCATTACTTAGTAAAGGCCTATAACATTTCAAGAAAAGAGTGAGAAAAAAAATTAATTAGCACTAATTAGCAGCAGAGGATGTGGGACTCTGTGGGTTAGGGTTAGGGAATTCATATCTGTTGAATATCTGGCACTGTCATGGGGTTCTCTACTCCCTGCTGTGGTGCCTCCTCGTGCCTGCGCCTGAGGAATAGGGCAACCCGGTCCGACACTCCCTTCTGTCTGTCACTCATGCCGTGGCCCCTTCTCACGCTCCAGGAGTTGCTGTGTTTCCTCTTTGTAAATCAGGATGCTTCCTCTTTGTGCCTTGGCCAGGTCACTTTAGTTTTCCCCTCCCAGACTATGGTCTGGTTGACTGGATAACGTTCCCAACAGTCCAATTCAAGCCTATATAGGCTGACCAGATGTCCCAATTTTATGGGGACAGTCCCGATATTTGGGGCCTTTTTTATATGGGCTCCTATTACCCCCACCCCGTCCAGATTTTTCACACTTGCTGGTCACTGTCAAGGTTCCTTCCCCACTCTGAACTCTAGGGTACAGATGTGGGGACCCACATGAAAGATCCCCTAAGCTTATTCTTACCAGCTTAGGTTAAAAAACTTCCCCAAGGTACGAACTTTGCCTTGTTCTTGAACAGTATGCTGCTGCCACCACCAAGCCTTTTAAACAAAGAACAGGGAAAGAGCCCACTTGAAGATGTCTTCCCCCCAAAATATCCCCCCAAGCCCTACACACCCCCTTTCCTGGGGAGGCTTGAGAATAATATCCTAACCAATTTGTTACAAAATCATCAAAGACCCAAACCCCTGGATCTTGGAACAATGGAAAAATCAGTCAGGTTCTTAAAAGAAGGATTTGATTTAAAAAAAAGAAAGGTAAAAATCATCTCTGTAAAATCAGGATGGAAAATACTTTACAGGGTATTCAGATTCAAAACACAGAGGATCGCCCTCTGGGCAAAACCTTAAAGTTAAAGAAAACAGGAATAAACCTCCCTCTTAACACAGGGAAAATTCACATAAAACAAAAGATAAACTAATCCCCCTTGCCTGTCTTACCTATACTGGTTGCAATATTGGAGACTTGGATTAGGATGGGTTGGAGAAGATGGGTTGCTGTCTGGCCTCTCTCAGTCCCAAGAGAGAACCACCACGTAAACAAAGAGCACAAAACAAAAGCCTTTCCGCCCTCCCTCCCACCCCCCCAAGATTTGAAAGTATCTTGTCCCCTTATTGGTCCTTTGGGTCAGGTGCTAGTCAGTTAGCTAAGCTTCTTAACCCTTTACAGGTAACAGGATGTTGCCTCTGGCCAGGAGGGATTTTATAGCACTGTATACAGAAAGGTGGTTACCCTTCCCTTTATATTTCTGACAGTCACCCTAAGCTTATACCACTTCCCCAGTGGCGAGTATGGGAACCCAAGCCCGCCCACTACTCTGGGTTCCAGCCCAGGGACCCTCAAATCAGCTGCCAAGTTTTGTACTGTCCCACACCTTTCTGCTGTTTCCCTAGGCTTTTTCCTGTTTCACCTCTTTCAGGCTTCTTCCCTTCTCCCCCACAGGTAAATCCTTCCTTCAGGGCCAGGATCCCATGGCTACTACTCTTTCCCTGGGTTTCCTCCTTTCCTTCTCTAGGCCCAGAGAGTGACTACAGGCTTCCACACTGCACTCGCCTTTTTTTTCTTTTCCTGTTGTTTTATGGCACAGAAGCCTCAGCACATCAGGCTATGACTGCCACCTACCTCAGTTTTTGCATAAGCAAAAATCTATATCCTCTCACATAGTCCTGTATCCTTAAAAATAGTGACGTATTCAAGGTGTGGGAGTACCCATGGTTTTATAGAGTAGCTTTATGATATTTTCTGTGTTATTACCTATCCCTGTCCTAATGGTTCCTAACATTCTGTTAGCTTTTTTGACTGCCATCGCACATTGAACAAATGCTTTCAGAGAACTATCCACAATGACTCTAAGATCTCATTCTTGAATGATAACAGCTAATTTCAACCCCATCATTTTGTACATATAGTTGGGATTATGTTTTCCAGTGTGCTATAACCCCTGCTTGCTTCTATTCTGCCAATAGTATTCCTTTTCTCCATATATTATGTAATTCAATAAAACTCTGAAACTCCCTTCCAGTAGATACTTAAGCATCACATTAGACATGCTATCTTTACCAGGGGCTGTATTTTTACTTTTGTTTATAGCTATTTTTCGTTCCTGTATGCTGAAATTTTCATTCAGTACATCATCTTTATATATTACTCAGCCATGGAAGAGCTCACAATTTTCTTCAGCAAACATTCATTTGTGTTCACAAAACTTGCTACTTTGATTTGTATCACTATCATTTTGGAAGTCTTTTGGTAAAATATCCAGTTTTCCTGAATTAGAACTTTCAACTTTATCATTTACCACAAGACCATGTATAAAACTATTTTTACCCTGGATCCCATTCATTCTTTTAACTTGTTCATATTCCTCTGAAACCATGGAAATTTTGTTCATTTTCCTACAATACTTTCTTCAACTCTTTCTTTGCCTTTTTAATAGTTGGTTGTGCCACTGTTTGACATCTTTCATAGTTCATTAAGCCCTTGCTATTCATTGTACTTTTTGCTTGTCTGTGTGCCTTCTTTCTTTCTTTAATTGCTGCTTTACAGTCTTCATTCCACCAGGTAACTGGATTAGAGTCTTTGGCAATTCGATGTCTTACACTTCCTTTATTATATCATGAAATTCCTCTAGAGTATCACTTATACAACTAGTACTTAGATATTCAGCCCACTTACTCTTCAAGAGTCCCCAGTGTGCTCCAGGTAGGAAAGCCTTCTTCTGCCTTAACTTTCTGACCTTATACCAGCTCCGCCTGCTCCTGCCCAGCTTGGCTCCATCCTCAGTTAGTGCTTGCCTTTAAAGCCTATCAGGCTATTTCACCCTTCTTGAGCCACATTAACTCTTTCAGGTTGGTGTGGGTGAACACCCCAGCACAGGCCCCTTGTGTGAAATCAGAACATCAGGTTGCCATGGGGATACCGAACCCAAATGCAACATGACAATGTTTATGTCATGATCTGATCGTGTTTGTATTGAGAAAGAACCAATGTTCATGACAAAGCAATTTGTTGCAATGAATGTATGATGTTACCAATTGAACATTAAGATGATTAATGTACAGTTAAGGGGGAGGAAGAGAAGGCAGCATGAGGTCACTCTATCATCTACTAGACTGGTTTAAAATAGAATTGGTTCAAAGAAGAGATTATTAACTCATGTCCACAACTGCATCAAGGTTTTCCTCAGCTATCCATAGCAGATCCTCACCAGCTGAGGCTAAGTTCAGGCCATCTACTCACACTGGGCCCGTTCCTGGACTGTGGCTGAACATGTTGCACTGCAAGGAGATTGGGGGTAAAGCTGGCTTTTCACCTCCTGGGCTGTGGAAGCATAAACTAGATAGAGGCTGCTCAACACAGTCTGCCGCCTTAGGCAACACATCATTATGCCACCCCCTACACCACTATAATTTGGCCACTCCACATCATGATGGATAGATGGCGGGGCCAAATCTGCTGTTGTAGGCATCTGTCTTGCTTGCAATAGCTAGAGTGGCCTCTGAAGCTAAGGCAGATCCAGGAGCTGTTCTGACTTACACTGTGTACTGCTCTGGTTTACATCTGCCCTGGGCCACACCTCTGCATGTCCTTGTGCTGGTCGCTACTGGGAGCATGGCATAGGTAGGTGGGGAATCCCCATGGCCGTATGACCCCGCAGAATCCTCCTTACTTTAGGGGTAGTCTCCAGGGGTTGATTAAGCTAGTTTTGTGGTCCCTGTACGCCTTCAGAGCTGGGGTAGACAGGTTGCAGCTTCTGCAACTAGTGCTGTCCAACACTCTGAAGTCATTTCCCAAAATAGAGAGTGCCAATATAACACCACTCAGGTTTGTGAAACTCACCACTTTCAGGGCAAAATCAACAGGATGACACTGAATATACCTACCGCTGTTTAATACCCATGTGCTTGAAGGAACATTGCCCACTCCAGATTCACTTCTAATCTCAACCTCCATATTTATACAATTCCTTGCTGGCCTATTTTAAGTTTCCCTTTTACTTTGATTCATGTCTCTCGAGGACTGAGAATTTAAAATAAACATATGTAGTTTACTTGCAAAATGGCCCTTCTCAGCACTAACACCTCTCCTTTCAATCTGCTATATGTCACACAGCTGAATTACAAGAAGAGCCACAATAGTCTGCTTTCACAGTAATTACTCTGGGGTGGTTGTTTTTTATTTTAAAAGGGAACCGTTTTGTGTTGTCATTTCATTTGGATAGTACTGCCGTGCAGGAATGTGTCAGAGATCAATACCACAGTTTGACGAATTGACTATTGACTGATTTGTTGTCCCACTCAGCTGAATTACTCTGAGAGAAGCATGAAGCCTTTTGCAGAGGTGCTTGGTTTTATCTTCAGTCACCTTCTCTCTACACGACTTCTCAAATCAAAATAAATGACGAAATAGCTTCAAGTGCTTAACCACGTATTTTTTCTAAAAGAAGGCACAAGCACAGAGCACCCTTAATCATGCCTAACAGACAAAAAGTTGTTTGTTTTGCTGACTGATTTGTGGACTGGGTTCTTCTTTCGTTGTTGCAGAAGTGGGGGAGAAATGGAAGAGGAGGATCATTACTCAGAATGGCAACTGCCCCACTAGGGAGGGATACAGGAAAGAAAAAACACCCAGACTTTGCTTATTTTAAGAGAGCTGAGCTTTTCATTAATTTGGTGGGCAGATGGCTGAGAAAGTTCATGGTAAAGGAATACACCATCACAACTATAAATAAGAGAGGGATGACTGATTATTGCCTCAGTAAAGCCAGATGGAAATAAATTCACTTTGCATTAGATTTTGATGTTCCTCTCAAGTTAGCTGCAATAGCTCAGCTGGGACAGCATTAGACTGAAGATCTGAAGGTCCCTGGGGAGATGAAGGATTAGGATGCTAGTGTGGGACCTGGATTACTCTGGTTCCCTGCTCTGTGACAGACTTCCTGCATGACCTAAGTCTCTCTGGTCCTTAGTTCCCCATCTGTAAAATGGGGATAATAGCACTGTCTTACTTCCCAGGGGTGTTGTGACAATGAATAGATTGAAGTTGTGAGGACAGTACTGTGATGGGAATCATACAAGTGACATGGTTAAATAGACACTCAACATGAGCCAGCATTTTATGCCATGAGTAGAGTCAGTAAAATCAGGGTGATCCCTTGTGGAATTAGGTGCTATTCAGTGTAAGTAAGGGTCTCAGAATTTGGTTGTCTGTGTGAAGTCTTGCCCCATTGGCATCAATGAGGGTTTTGCATGTGGTCACAATTTCACCTCCAATCTTTGCTTTTCATCCCTATTGTCTTCTTGAATGTCATTTCTTGTTATAGTTTAAATACATGGAGCTCCACTGAAATTTACACTAAAATTAATATACACAGAGAGAAAAATCCTAGACAAGGCCAGGCTTTTCAAAAGAGCTCTGCTCTCATTTAAGGCATCCAAACAAGTAGCTAGCTTTTCAGAAGATCACAGCACACTGGATGTCAAATGCTTTTGGAAATCTGGCCAGAAAGGTCACAATTGGAACTGCAAGGTGTTGAACATTTTTAAAAATCTGACCCTGAGCTCCTTTAGAAACTTGAACTCTGTGCAGAGATGGTTAATGCAAAACCAAAGCCCTATATTGGCTTTCTTTGTTTGTGACTACTCACCATTTGCAACATGAGGTACAGTAGCCAGATACTGCAGCTCTTCGATACATTTCCATAATTTTATTAAATGCAATGATAATTATGTGAAGTGCTTTGTCTGGTTTGTCTGAAGGATGTTGTAATGGAGGAAAGAAAGAGATAAATAATATGCTTTGTTTCCATTTTCGGTCTGCTTGCTAATTGTAAAGAAGCAAAAGGTTCTAAGCATTCTCTGATTTGATCCTATTATTGCCTGACAGCAAAGGGAATGTCCTTGAAATGAACATATATGCTCTCCATGAATAAAGACAAAGCAGAGAAAATTGCAACCCTGATAAATGACTAAAAATAATTATGACATTTTAAGAATGGGCAAAAACATTATTATGCTCCAACAAGAAAACAACAGTGTTTGCAGGCCTTGTCAGCAAGGGAGGGAGAGAATAGCAGTATACAGTAAGCTCTTAGATTGGCAACGCTGCATGGTTCCTTGATGTAATTCAGGAAGAAACTGGGTAACCTGTGATTTACTGTACTCTCTCAGGTTAGCAGCGCTATACAGGGTTTCTCAAAGCACCACCTAAGTCCATTTGTATGCTGACCGAAGCTTACTTTCCAACAGTCTTTCTGTGCTCTGTGTGTGTACGTGCATATTTAAGTCTTTGGCCTTTCAAGTAAAACACACATGGGACTCACTGAAAGTTGTACTGACCTTAGTGTGCTTGACTGATAGAAATGGTGATTGTGATGTTACACTACATATTCTTCATAGAAATATTGTTATGATATGAATATGGCATAACTAAAATATATTTTATGCAAGATGGGTCATGTGAGATATCATTGGAAAGGTTATGATTTACTGAATATGATTATCCAGTTTGTATGAATGTATCATATCTGTATCTAAAGTTAGGAATATTGACTTTCTAACAATTACAATTGTGTGTGTACTTGAGAAACACCCACCAGACAGCAGCCTTAATGGGCCATTAGGAAGAGAACAATAGAACTTTTAACATGTTAATCTCATTCTTTCCTGAGAAGTTTACTGGAATGCTGCATTGACACAGCAGGGTCACGTGGTACGGGACAATGTTTTAACTTGCTGGTACTTTTCCACTGTAGGGGGATGGGGATCAAACGATGGATTCCTGCCTTAGGTAAATCCTTGTTAAGGCTGGGTAAGGGTTCATCTTGGCTCTCCTCCATGGCCTGCCCAGGAAGGAAGACTGCTAAAAACACCTGGAGGGAAAGGTAGGGTTGAGACAACTGGAAATCTAAGCTACAGAAACTCTGCATCTTGCCTAAAACAACATTGAGGGTGAGAAATTACATTTTGTAACCTGTTTCTTGAGTGTATTAAGCCTAGTTTATGTGTTTTGTTTTATTTGCTCAGTAATCTGCATTGTTCTGTTTGCTATTCCTTATAATCACTTAAAATCTGCCTTTTGTAGTTAATAAACTTATTTTTGCTTATTATAAAACCCAGTTTGTGGAATTTATAACGGGGGGAGGGGCAAGAAGTTGTGCATATCTTCCTCCACATTGAAGAAGGGGGCAAATTTATGAGCTTAAGTTGTATAGATTTCTCTACAGCGCAAGACAATATTATTTTGGGTTTATACCCCAAAGGAGGTGTCCATGTGTGTGCTGAGTGAATCTCCGAGCTGATTCATCCCACACAGAGCTGATCTCAGTGTCTCTGTGTCCATTTACAGCTAGGTGTGTCCCTGCCTGTGTGTGCGCCAGAGAAGGCTTGAGGGCCTGACACAGCTAAGACAGGGTGACAAAACCCAGGCTGTAGGAATGGGCGGAACCAGTAGGTCCCCAGCATATCAAGTGGCATCCTGGATGGGGGTGGGGTGGGGTTCAACCTGTCACAGTGATAAAGAGACTGTTTCTTTATATTCCTGTTTGATGGGGAAAAGGAATAGTATCTACTCAACTGGGAGCTCAAGAGTGTAAAGTCCAGGGCAAGACCTTACTTTGCAAGTAATCTCATGCATTTCAACCAGTTTAATTGGTTTATTAGAGAAGAAGGATAGTCCTGTGGTGAAGGCACTGGACTGGAACTTAGAGGAGTTGGGTTCAGTGGGTCACACAAAGTCAGTGGCAGAGCCAGGAACTGAACCCAGCTCTCTTGAGACTTAGCTGCAAGTTGCATTAAAAAATTCTAGCCTGTAAGATTGCAATACCCATTGGTTACATTTGTGTATGTTTTTAATCATTGTTCTTGACAAAGCAGGGAAAGCGGTGATTAAAAAAAGGTTCCTTCTATTATTCATCTTGCAATGAAGATGCAATGCTGAATTTGTGATGCCATATTCAATTCCATGGTAACAAAGTGTGATGTCACACCGCCCTTCAGGATTATGATTTTGCATGATCAAACAGATAAAACTGGGCTTATGAGAGAGAACATTTTTGTGCAAGCAGAAACACCCCTGATCAACTGGAATTCAGAAAATATCTGGGGCTATACACGCTGCTTTGCATATATAAATGCCCCTTATCTCATATTTCCTTCAGTAGAAAGATTTCTCTCTAAGACAGCAACAGCCTTGCCATTTCTGGGTGATTCATGTTGCCCTAGTCCCTGTGAAATTGGTAACTGATATCTGGTAAGAATCTATGCATGGATCACTTCACTAAATAAATTCATTACAAATCCATCATGTTAATTTAAGTGGTTTTTAATTGTTTAGTGACGTGTTATAAGCAATCGTAAACATTGAAGCCCTGCTTAGACCACTGTAATAAGATGCCAGGGAAGCAATAACATGTTCCTGAGTTTGTTCTTAAAAGATAAACTATCATGTTTGGGCCAAAGGGTAAGGAACTCTATTTACTCTTCAGGTATCCTTTCCTGGTGTCTGTCCCCAAATTGATTGCTAGAGGATATTCATGTGAAAAGAGAGGATCTGTCTCTCCTGTCCCATTGCTTCCTCCTGTTTATTTAAATTAAAAGGCCCTAAGTCTTTTTTATTTAATTTATTTATTTATTTTTGGTAGCATTTTAACTATTCCCTCAGCAACAGATTAGGATTTTACAACAGAGATGAAGACCTCTTGGTTTGAACAAACAGAAGGGATACGAGACAGAGCCTGAGAGCCTTTTCTTTGCGCTTGGGCCCAGTCTTATGCTCCATGAAGTCAATGCAATTTTGCCACTGACTTCTATAAGAGGAACAACCTGAGAAATAGCATAGCTTGTATCTGGATCACTCTCGAGACACACTGGGTGGAATTCCTGCAGGATAAATAGAGTTTCATTTAAATGGTTGGTTTTCATTACGCTTTTAAACATAATATGCAAATTTTATCTTTAAAAGCAAAATCAGTGCACATTCCATTGGTTTCCCAGTGTCTCATCATCATCAGTGCCTGAAGTGTCATCTTCAATATGTACCTGAGTTTAGAGCACATTCTCTACAAATACAATAGAAATGAGTTGACATGGTGGATTTGTGGTGATTTATCTACTATAACATTTGTATATAATATGCTCAGATGCTCGCCAAATAACATCCATAAAGCACATAGGGCCCAGAACGTGCCATCCTCACCCCTCTGTTTGAGTATCTTACTTCATAAGTAGTCTTGCTGATTTCCATGGGACAACTCGTTGTGTAAGATGCTGTTACATAGCACGAGCAAGGGTATCAGAATCTGGCCCAGCCATAGTTATTACAATTAGATCCTACAATTGGAAACCTTATGGATGGATCCTTATCCACATTGGGCCTTCTTGAACTGGTGCAAACTGCAAGAGCAGAGTCAAAGTATGTGATAAAAGATAGAAGGGGGAACAAACATGAGGCATTCAAATAAAGGGTCTGAACTCAAAGCCCAAGCATCTTTTAACATCAGTGGGAATACAAACTATGTGTAGAATATATCATTGGGCCCAAAATGTCTTGACACTTAGACTGAGAAGTAAAGGTAATTTTTAACACCAATCCGGCAACATTAATATTTTGATGGATCTGCCTTGCCAAACTTTATACTGAATATTAGAGCTGGTCAAAAGTTTTCCAGTGAAACATTTTGATAAGTTCCCATGAAAATATCAACTGAGTCAATACAGTCTTGAAAGCAGCCTTTTCTGATGGAAAACTGTTTTGTTTTGACTTGTGTTATATTTTATATAATATATAAAAGTCAAAGTGAAATGTTTCAACTTTATCAAAATGAAATATTGATTTCATTTTATGAAAAATTCTGAGATTTAAAATTTTTGTCCTAATTTGGAACAAAAGTAAATTGAATAATTTCAGAATATCCGAGGGGGATGGAAATTCTGTTGTCTGACTAGTTCTACTAAGCATAATAGTGTTTGTGCTATAAATGGGCCAGATCCTGAATTCTTTATTCCATTTTAATTAAGCATTAATGGGAGGTTTTCCATGAGTAAGGATTCTAGATTTGGCTCGCTTTATTCAGATAAAAGAAAAGGAGTACTTGTGGCACCTTAGAGACTAACAAATTTATTTGAGCATAAGCTTTCGTGAGCTACAGCTCACTTCATCGGATGCATGCAGTGGAAAAACCACTGTGAATGCATCCGATAAAGTGAGCTGTAGCTCATGAAAGCTTATGCTCAAATAAATTTGTTAGTCTCTAAGGTGCCACAAGTACTCCTTTTCTTTTTGTGAATACAGACTAACACGGCTGCTACTCTGAAACCTTTATTCGGATAATACATTACCAATTATATAAAGAAAAGCACAAAATGTGGGCAGAAAATAGCAGTGTCTTGCAAATATAAATGGTGATCTTCTATCACAAACCAAAATGTACAGTCTCCTCAAATATGTAAACTCTGACTTTCAGTGCAGGGCACCACAAAATCCCAAATGTTCCTGACTAATGGTAGTTTATGATACCAGTTATGGAACAATTACTGCTATTCATTTTATACTGAGAAGATTATCAGCTTTGGATTTAGAATAACAAAACCTAATTTCATGGAAACTGGGGAGGTGTAGAAATGTTATCTCCTAGTCTGTGTTTATTCAGTGATAGCATTGTTTAAAGCCCATGATCCTGTCTGCATCTGCTACTGCAGCTGGCCTATCCAGCTCACCAGTCTTTATTTAGCTGGATATTACAGCAGTAACATTTCATTATAGTTGTGCTTGGAAGACGTCATAGTCCATTGGTTTTATTGAAGCTTACTTCTAGTTTACTTCAACTTCAGGGAAAAGGACAGCTGTTTTAATATGTAGTTGGTGGAACACCTAAAGGGTTTGAGTATTAATTAAGTTGGGAGGAACTGTTTTTAACAAGCGCCTATTTGTAAATGTCAAGCTGTTCAATCAAGTTTCATCGTTGTTATTAAAGTCTGAAAATAAGTGGGGGAGGCATCAGTAGGGTTTGACACTCATAGCATTGTAATAAGCACTTTGTTGTATTACTTCTTTGGACAGAAAACTGAAGATATGGTTAAAACTGATAGGTACAAGATGGGAATAGACTATGTTTTATATACGGTGCTCTCCCTGCCCGGCCATTTCTGTGTGATGAGGACAGTGATCGTTACTAGATAGATCCAAGGAGGAATTTGGAGGGCAAGAGGGAAGAGTGTGATTTAAAAATGACTGTCAAGCTAAACAAACCATATTAAAAATTAATGTTAAACTGGGAAATATAGGTCAGCATAAAGAAAACTCAATGGGCTGTCTCCTGCTCTCCATTACTCACACACTATCCCCAATGGATTCAATGGGAGTTGGGCACATTCAACCAATGACACAACTGGTCTCTCTGCCCTTTAATGTGCACTCACAAGTGTTCACATTTAGGTTGAATGATACTCTGTATCTTCACAAGGATCACATACTATATCATCACAGACGTTTTGTAAACACAAGGCCAGGGAGAGATGGGGGCCCAAATCCTCATCTGATCCTTCAGTGGAGAAAGTCTGGTTTATGCCAGCTGAGGATCTGGCATTGAGACACCAATTCAGGTGAAGTATATAATCTTAGCCTTAGCACCTGTACCATTAAAAATATAATATTTTTCATTTATCTCTCTGAAAAAGATGATGGTGATATTCATAGGCAAGCAATGGGTAGGCACAATAGCTAGATGGAAAGCTTACTATCAGTCAGATATTGCTGTCATTATTCAGTGACAACTTAACTGAAATTCATGGGAGTTTTGCCTTTGTAGGGACTACAGGTTTGGCCCTAAGTCTTTCTGTGCTGCCATGCATTTTTATTACTTCTGGCTAAATGCAGAAAAATGGTAAATCGACTTTATCACACAGGAAGCTTAAACATGTGATCTCTTGGGGGTTAGGCTAGATGACCCTTGCAGTCCTTTCTAATCCTAAAGTTCAATGATGCTGTGATTCTTCCCTGGTGTGAAAAAAGTGCATATTCACCCATACCAGTATCAGATTTCTCTGCTAAACTGTTGTATATGCTTGCTTTAAAGCTCCTCCCATTGGTATATATCCAGTCCGAGTTTGGGGATTGAAGCTCTTAAATCTGTTCAATTTCTTTTTTGTTCTTGTTGAAAAGAAGTGAAACACAATAAATTTGCCTCACAGGATTGACTGAATACTGTCGTCTTCCTTTTTACTACAGAGAAATGCCTCACTGTCTTCAGCTGGTATAAACTGGCATAGTTTGTGGAACGTTGCCCTTTTACATTTGTTGAGATCGGCCCTAATAATAAGGATCAGCTTTGCAATATGTAATATCTGAAAAGAAAGAGACAATAAGCTTATTAAGTGCTCTTAATATTGCATCTCCTTAGACTATTACTTGGGGGTCAAGGGATGCCGTTGTTTTGGTTAGTGAAGAAATTGCGGCATTAATAGATTCCTGATTTAACAACATCAAAATGTTGAACCCCTAGTCCTTAGAGTTGTAGAGGATACAGTGCCCTTTCTGGGTGTAATTAAGTTCGTATGCTAGTTTCATCCCCTTATCACCCATGTTTTTATAGGCTACATTTTGAAACACAGCTATCTTCTGTGAGCGAAGCACACACATGTGCAAACATCTGTTTATGTTTATGGTTCAATGGCTTGTACTTACTGGGCCTGGAAACTCACGTTCAAGTCTCGGTGGTATAATATTCATTTGCCGGAATTGCAGACGAGAATTAACTAGATGGGCAGGGCTTCTGAAGGTGCAAGTGACATTCTTTGCTTGAGTGCTTAAGGGGCATACAGGAATGGCGGCACCGCTTAGCAATTCTATTTTGCCCTGACAGATCTACACTAGGACAGAATCTGTCTTCGACAAATGCCAGAGAACCCTATGTTATTGCCTTTCATGTGCCTATAGATACTCACAGGAAATATTTTATTAAACACATTTCCGCTGCTCTGTACAAAAAGACCAGTGATATATTCATTGCCAGTTCAAGGACAGCAAAGCTTTTCAATGCAATTATACTTTCCCATAGGCAGAGGATTTAGGAACGTAACTTCTCCCTACAAAACCTGTTTTATTTCTAGAGTCTCTGAGGAATTTCAAAGGATTGAGCGGGTAGGACAGATAAATAAGAATGTAAATGATAATATAGACAGTAACCATATCATCATGTTAGTTGAAAACCCACCCAGAGGAGGCTTTGTGCTTTTGAAATTTCTAAATTCATGCAGGCTTTGCAAAGAGATTTTACCCTAGTTAACAAGAAACTGCCATATAGTAATTTAACCATCTACCCGCAGCATACTGTCTACTGTTCAGAGATGTAAACTGAGTCTCAAATATTTGGGAAATGCATATGAAGTGGTCAAATGGCTACAATAATTAATCATAAAATTGAGGTAGGCATCCCAGGGGGTTGTATTACCAGAAAACCTTGCTGTTGCTTACGTGTTATATGACATGACCTTGGTCTTATGCCATATTTTTTTATTATCGTATAAACTAGAGTGATATAAAGCTTGCCCAACTCTTTGAGCAGTCTATCAAACAGCCGCCACTGTCTTCTCTTTGCATTAAAACCCACAATGATTAATTTCATTTGTAATGAAGTTTTATAAGAAACTTACCAGCAAAGCTGGTTTATCACCTGAGCTATCAAATCTTTGTTAGTGTCACTGAAGGAGTTTCAGAGTATAAATCTCTGAGAAAGAGATAAAACAAACAAATCATAATAACCCAGGATTAGGCTGGGATCTGAGCTCTAGGGCAAATAAAGTCATCTTGCAGATAAACACACCAGGACCAACATAAATATCACACAATTTGATACTTTAATAGCAGGGACCAGCAAACTAACTGTGCTTTGTAATAAGACCTGATCCAAAAACCTGAAGCAAAGCAACCCCAGACATTTCTGAGGGTCAAAAAAGTTTGCAGGCCTCTTCACTGCCTGGGTTTGGATGAGGCCAGACACAGATATAATAGAACACCACAAGAAAAGACTGTTTTGGTGATAGTTATGAGACAGTCAGAGTTAGGAGGAGCCTTTATTAACAGATTCAGCTGCTGTAAATTAGAGTAGTTCCTTTGACTTCAATAGAACAACACCAGTTTATATGCAAAGAGGTCCTGGCCCACCAAACAAGACCCAGTTTCTAGGATCAATAGGAGCTTGATCCTAGAAGATAGTGGAAAATCTCCAGTGAGGTCACTGGGAGCTGAGGGTGCTCAGCGCTTCTCTAGAAATTCCCAACACCTTGCCAGGCCAGGCCCTAAGTTTCTAGGCAGACTGTGAGATGTAAGTTGGAATGTCCCCATTAATCAGTTGCTGAGGTGGCAGCCTCTCAGACACAGGAGTAGTTGACTTTTTAGGGTTTTACAGGTAGTGGCCTGAAGCTTGAATTAGCGGCAATGGATTGTTGGACAATGCAGACTGAGCAGCCCTGGAGAGATGTGCTCGTCTACTTAGGACTGCCGTGTTTCACACGCTCTGCCGCTTCTGGATGACCCTCCAAGATAGGCCCAAGTATAGAAGACAAAGACATGGCTGACTGCGGTCAGGGTGGATCTGAAAGGAAGGGGTGTAATTTCTTAGTCAGGTTAAAATTAAAATGGCCTTTTAAGATGAAAATAGGCCACAGATGCTATCTGGGAATGTGGGATCGGTCCAATCAGACCCCAAGATTGTGCATCATTTTGACAGTCAAAAGGCTGGTTCCTTTGAATGAGGGTCAAGAGACAGCGTCTGTCAGTTGCTCAGCATTCTTCCCCCTGCCATTGTTCATCACCTCACTCTTACTTTGCTTGATCTTAAACCATACTTTCAGCCAGCCCCTGGTGTTCACCCCACACCTGGATGGCAGGAAGACTGCTTTGTCTAGGCTGGCTGATGAGAGGAGACCTAGAGCTGGGAGTCATCAGCACAACACATGACATTTAGCACCTCATTGTGGCTTTGCTGTAAGACACTCTGATTGTCTCCTGAAGCTATGTCCGTTGGCACCCTGGGAAGGGGAGATTCCACACACACCCCAATTCACCCCACTCATGCAGGGTGGGGGCATAGCAGGTCAGCAGAGGTTGTTCTCTTCCCTGTGCTGTTACCCGCAAACCAGGTAGCTTTACACCCCCTTCCTCTCTCACGGGGCTGTGCAAGCCGGGCTGCAAGCTGGCCTTTGCATATCAGCTTTCCTCCAAAGATTCCACTGAGCTTCACAACTGGATAAACCGTGTGACAGAGCACAAGGGTTACTCCAGCCATTACTGTAGTACAGTCACCATCGGAATAGGAAGTGACCCCACCCCTACCTCCGCCCCATTACGAGTACGCAGCAACACTACATACACCTCAGAAGAGAGAGCACAAAATACCGTTGACACCACAGGGGGAATTCTAGGTAAGCAGAATGTAATTATACATGTTGGAATTTGGCCAGGATACCACGGCTAATATCCCCATTTTTGCGAAAAGGGCTATAGGAGTTTTAATTAACACAAGTAGTGAAGAGCTTGGTTCTGTGTCTCTCTTTTGAAGGAAGGACACTAAGCTGCAGAGAGGCATGGAATGTCTAATGAAAACGGGGTAGTTGAGTTAGGTCTCTTTTAGCCGTGGTGGTGTTGTTCTGCTCAGAGGCATATGGTGTGTTGCACAGAGGAGGAGGGAGGAGAGAAATTACTCAAAGTCCCTTTTCCCTCATTTTACAGCAGATTAACTAGATGCCTTATCTGCAAGTTGGACAATAAGTATCCTGACAGTAAGCAATTTAGACAAATATCTCACATAGCAGATTAAAAAAAGCAGTAACTGTAAACTGTGGGGTACGTAGCTAGGATACTGTTATGCCTTTGGTTTCTGTGTGCCTTTCAATTTCTAAGCACTTTCCTCATGAACAGAGCTCAGCAGCCATTTTGTTCTCAAGGTGGTTTCTGGCCTTTTAGAGAAGAATGCACCAAAGAAGCTCTCTGCCAGAGACGGGTTGTTTGTTCTTTATTGTTTTCCTTAATATAAAATTAATTTTGGACTAGGAGTACATGCTCGGATCTTTGCAAATAGAAAAACTGACACAACTCAATGCACAGAGATTGGTTGTGGATCTGTAGAGGATCCAAATAAATGTAAAAACTGACAAGTGCTAAAGAATAATCTTCTTCTTCAGTGCTTAGCCAGACAGTTGGCCATTGTGATCGTTCGCCATTTGGTCCATTCCTGCACAACCGCAAAGCCTTGACAGCCTGAGAGTCCAATATTGGAACAGACTTGATGAACCCATGTAATAGGGGTTCTGCCTCTGGGCTGCCTCCACCCCTCAGTTGCTGGAATTTTATCCCGGATGTTACAAGCTCCCCGGAGAATGGCTTTCGCTGGAATGTCTTGTGGCATCCTTGTGACATGTCCGAAAAGCATAAGGCGCCACCTGCGGACAATGGCCCCAGTAGTCTGTAGACCCGAGCAACCATAAACATCTGCATTACAGATGAAGTCATTCCACTTTATGCCCAATATACAACGATGACATTTTGTATGGAAAGCCTCCAGCTTTGTCCAGTCTGAGCGGCATAGTGTCCATGTTTTGCAGCCGTACAACAGTATGGGAATAATAACGGGAAGAACAATGGTAGGGATGAAATACAGTTTATCAGCATGGTATCCATGCTTCCTTTGCTTATGCTACTGTCTTTACGGAAGTTCTGTGCGGTATATTATGTCTTTAAGAGCACATGGGGCAGATAATCAAAGGTGTTCAGGTGCTTAAAGATGCAAATAGGTCCTTAGTGCAATTTACAAAAGCACTTAAGGAGGTTAGGCACCTAACTCTTATTAAAAATCAATGGGAGTTAGTTGCCTAACTCATGGCATCTGTAAATCTGTCATTTCCTAACTTCTGAATGCTTGATTTTGCAACCTAACCAGTGTTCTTTTATTGTAGTTTTTGTGTATGTAACTTCCTAGGTGTTTTTGTTTTCACTTTAAGAAAAAGGCAAAATAAACAATTGTATTATTTGCAACTAGGCTTGAGACTATAATCTCCTTGGGACAGTGACTGGTCTTGTCTGTCTTTATAGTACCATGAGCACCTGTAGTATAACTAATAGACAGTAATAGTAATAAATAATTGCAGTGAAAGCCACACACACACACACAAAAGTGAGAAGCTTCCTATTTGATCTTACATGATTCAGAATCCCTGGAACAATGGAACCTGCTGTATGAAGAACTCTGCTATTGTGACACTGTATATAATGAAGTCAAATGAAAATCCTGGATTGTTTCAATGAACTGCAGTGGGCAAACACCACTTCTTTTGTTATATGAAACTCTTTGTACTACTGCAGCAGAAAAATGGTGTGTGAAAAAAAGATGACATATCAACATCTAAGGCTGGACATAAGAATTTGAACCCACAAAAGAAAGATTTATTAGAGGAAATGATGGAAACCCCATCACTTGGGACTTTTCAGATTAGACTGGACAACACACTAGCAAATGTATTGTAGCGGGAACAAGCCTTCATTGGCAGGCAAATGAACTGCATAAGTCTCTAACTCCTATGACAAGAAGATCCCACTACATTTCTTCCAAAGGGATTTTTATGTTTTAAATGTCTAATTTAAATATAAAATACAAATATTTGGGCAGTGCTGTACTCTGGCTCTGTCATATATTTTATGAGAATAAATGCTCCACACCTCTCTTCTTTATGTCCCTTACGGGCAAACTACCAAATGCTTTGAGTCCAATCTAAAAACACTTCAAACAGAAAGCATACAGCAGCAAGGGAATGTATGTGTGTGTGTGTGGGTGCGCACACACACACACATTTATACAGTACAATTGAATAAACATTTTTTATGGTTTGTTGTTACATTTTATTTGCATCCAACTGCATAGCACAGCCAGTTTGACTGCTCAGGGAGGCAAAAAACCAAACACACAGTATATTGAAACAAACGAAAAACCCAACAGAAGCCATTCCAGGAAAGATTGTTCTGAATGAAACAGGTTCTGGTAAGGCATTGTTCTTGTCATTGTAGTGCTTACAGCTGGAAAGCCCTACCATGAATGCTAATGTGCCAATGTCTTTCTTGATTTTTTTAACAATTATTGTTATTCACTGCACTTTGTGATGTATGAACCTCTTAGCTTTTTTGGATGTTCGTTTTTGTGGTTCTTTTTTATCTTGTCTTGAGGAGCTTGTCTTCTGAATGACAAATATTTTTTTATTCCAGTATCTCAATGGAACGAAAAGCAGCAAAACTTTGGTTGTGCTTTTTTTTTTTTAAATGTCAATTAAGGTTTGCAATAGAATCCAGAAACGTAGACTCAGATGACTTTAGTCTGGTGGAAACTGTTTCATGTTGTTGTTTCCCGTCAAATGCCTGGAAGGTTTCAAAGGTCACTTGTTCTGTGTTATGTTTCTAATAAAACTTTCCCTGCCTATATGAAGGATGGAGCTTTGGCCAATTCAAGTAGGTGTGCCTACGCTGGGATAAAAAAATCCGTGGCACTGAGTCAATGTCAGCTGACTTGGGCTTGCGGGTCTCAGGCTGCAGTGCTAAAAGTAGCAGTGTAGACATTCGGACTCAGGTTGGAGCCCAGACTCCGAAACCCTCCCTACCTTGGAACCTTGGAGCCCAGTCTCGAGCCCACACCTGAGCATCTACATTGCAATTTTATAACCCTGTAGCCTGTGCTGCAAGCCTCTTTTGCAGTGGTGCCGTACCTTTAGAGAGGGAACAAGGAGCATGAGTGCTATGCAGGTCTTCAGGGCTTGAAGACACTAGTCAACCAGTGATCCCTGACCACTACACACACATTGCCTCAGGAGCAAAGAATACATGCTGCTCCTTGGCAGAACAAATTAAGGCATAGGCCCTGAAGTGCCACTTGCACAAAAAGACCCTTGAACCATTACAAAGAACCACTGACTGCAATGGGAGCAGGGATGTGCCCATGCAGATCTGGTTGCGGAATCAGGGCTTTAAGTACCTTCTGGAGCAGCTTTTAGGCTCTAGAAAGAATACTGAACCCTACCCCCATCCCCTCAAGCCTATCCTGTCCTATATAGACAGTGCTTCATAGCTACAAGACTCTCTAGTCAGATGCCTTGGGGTTGTGGCCTTGGCCCCTACACATAATGTAAGCAGGCAGGATGGCTCTGGGCCAACTCTGCTCCACTTCTCCTAGGCTGCTGCCCTTTCCCAGCATGCCTCACTTTAATAAGACCAGAATTTTGCCCATATGTTTTTTTTTTTATTAGCTCAGATAGGTATCTGCCATGAGAAAAAAAGACAATGAGATAACAAATGAGCTGTGGTATTTATAAAAACACAGTAATTACTTCACTAAGAACATTGTCTTGCAAGTGTTTGGGGAAAAAAACCCTGAGATTTTAATAAAATCCTTATTTCGTTTAGAGGAAGAAGTTTCCTTTTTTCCCCTTTTTTTTCCAGCCAGACGGCTGCCAGCCATAGAGCTACAGTAAGACAAGCCAAATGCTTTTCAGATCTTTGGAAATGAATGTTGGAGTTACTTTGTTATGCTTAGCTGATTTATCTGGGCACAAAGGGTGCGCAGACACTCTGATGTAGATTAAATAGACATTTTGGTGGTTGAGATCATTTCAATAGTGCAGTCATGGGATTCATTATTTAGAGTTATCTATCAATTTGACCAGCCCAGGAACTATGAAACACAAACAAGCAAGAGTCTGAATGAATTTCTTAAAAATAAAACAAAAACAAACAAGAAAGAAAAGGAGAGAGACTGATATATGCACCTACTTCATGTGTGGCTCGAAATTCTGTCCAAAGATACTACTTAAGGTAATGTTTTGTAGCTCAGTATTTCAGAAAGTAATTTTCTCATGCACTGTACCAGCTGACTTGTTCATGGTAGAACAATCTTGCTGGAATAGAAGAACAATGGAAATATTCAGCGGCTTGACTTTCTTGAATTACAGTTAGGTGTAAAGGAGGAGCACTGCTGGAAATCGTTCTGCCATTTCAGACAACAGAGTAGGTTATCTAGACCAGAAGAAGAATGCAGTGTTCCAAGCAGAATAAAGCATTTGTACCTGTAACAGTTATCTGCTTTCTAATTGCAGTTACTTTAAATCCTCTAGTCAGATGTCATTGAAATCAGCCTCCTAAAGGTTTTCCTACATGGGCATTCCTTTCGGTACTACTTTCTCTCTGCAAAGTGAGCAGAGGGTTATCATTGTGCAAGACTCTTAAGCAACAGTTCCAGGACAAGTGATGCAGCAGAAATCTCTTTGATTATAGATGGCCTGTTGTATGTTAGATTAGGTATCTGCTCCGCTGTGAAACTAAATGATACAATGTAGGGGCTGAATAACTCTTTTCAGTCATGGTCTGAGGTTGCTGTAATCCTTTTTATTTTTCTAAAGCTGTGGCCAGCCATGTGTTTTCTGTTACAAGTAAATGCAGATCAATCTGTGTGATGTGCATATAGGGGTGCATGTGATTTTCTTTTTTTAAATCATATTATATTAACTTTCACTCAAAGGACAAAATGTGCACATGAAATTTACAGGGAAAGGGGCAGGAAACCACTACCGCACAAAAAGATTAATTTGATATGGCTGGAACCCTGAAGTGACATGTCTTTTCCAACATTGTCAGTATGTGCTTTGGAGGGAACTGACCCCCTGCTCCGCTGATCTCTAAACAAAGCGCATCTACATTACAGATGGTATTGATTACTAAACGCTGGAACGACTACAGAATGAAAACATAGTTCTGCGAGTAGGGTGACAGGCTCTCAGTCTAAATTTCAGCTGATAGCTCCAACCTGAGGTGAGTAACAATTAGATATCCGAATCCACTGACCAGTAATTGCCCAATTCTGCCATCCCTATCTCCAGCAAAGCTCACAGTGAGGTCAATGGGAATTTGGAGGGAGTAAGAACTACAGGAGCCAGTCCTAAGCAGAATTAAGAGAACACGTATTTGAAGAAATCTTGCTCCTTAGAGGTGTATCTTGAGGAATATTATAGAAGTATTTTTTGGGTTAGGATGATGACTACATAAATCATTCTAATCATTTTTTTATCATATGGACAGGATCCTCAGCTGGGGAAAATAATCAGTGTAGTGCCACTGAAGTCAATTGAGCCATGCTGATTTACTCCAGTTGAGAATCTGCCTTATGAATCCTATGCTTTGTACTCTCGTTTACAGAGGCTGGCACTGTGCCCATCCCACAATGTAATGTTCGAAGTTAGTAGCAGTTGTGTATTGTACTTTAATGGTTTGTTTTGGTAGAAATATAGCATTCATCTTGCAGACACATTTAGAAACTAAATCAAATGCTAAAAGGAAAAAAAATGCATGTATCCTATACTAACAAATTATTACCCAAATCACAGGCTAATCAAAGAGCTGGGTGGGAAAAAAATCTGAATAATCCAGATTTAAAATGGTTTTAGAAACCAAGAGCTTGATCCTGCATCTAAAATTCACTCATGTTAGTAGCCTCAGTGAAGTGAATGGTAAAGTTATATGCTTAAGAGGTTGCAGGATTAAGCCCTGAACTGGAACATCCTCCTCCTCTTCTGCTTTCTTCTATGGAAACGGAGAAGCCTCATAATAATTGTTGCTTTACTGAACAAACAAACTGAAAAGAAAAGAAACAGTTATCCAACAGTGTGAATAGTGTGAACAGCTGGTATAATTACTGCTCAATATGGCGCAAACGTCAGACTTTTACTCACAATAGTGAGCACTGACTCAAGTGAGTAAATCTCATTGACTTCAGGTAGACTACTTGTGTAAGTAACTGCTCATTCCTGTGAGTTAGGGTGTGACAGGCTGGCTTATGGCTTGAATGTATATTGTTTTTAGTACTGAAAATTAAAGGCCCCTATCCACAGAGCAGGTGTTGCATGGACAGTAGCTGTGTCAGCTTCCTTCACCTGTCTCCATCCTTGCCCTTCATTTGCAGGGGCCACCTGGAAAGATGAGAAGATTGGTGATATAAACTGCACTTTCAATTCCTTTGTCTCGCTGCATGACACTGACCAAAAAATCCATAGCAATGGTATGGACACAACAAGTGGACCAAGAAAACCAGCTCATTTCATACAGCTCATCAAACGGTTGTGAAATAGCAAGTTTGGCAATTTAACTCTCCCCCCCAACAAATGAATCTTGATTTGTCATTTTCCCACCCTTTCAGCACTTGCTTTTCATAAACAGTCACGCACATGGTGAGCTTGTTTGTAGAATGTTCATGGAGAATTAATTTTAGGCCTGCGTATGAAATTTGTTACACAACAGCAGCAACAAGAAGGGGGGAAGCAGAATTAGTAGAATCATTATGTTTCCCAATCAGTGTCCAAAAAGCCTCTGCTGTTTTATTGCAAGGGGTCACCCCATGGTCTCCTGTTGGCGGAAGTGCCATATTGTGCCAACAAAGCAAAGCCAGTGGTACTCAGGTTAGGACTGTCCCCTGCCATCTGCACAAGGCCTAAATGTGCCTTTTAGCTGAACTTTTCTCTCTCTCCACTGCTAGGTCCTATGGATATATGGCCCACTAAGTTCCCCTCCCTGTCCTTTCTCAACCACCCAACTCACTCGTCTTCTCTCACAGCAATTCCCATTTACCGGCTTCTTTCTGCCTTAATAAGTAATTCTACCTGTCCTCTTGGGAAATCCTCCCCACACCTCCAACACATTTTACATGTGTTGTAAACAGTCAAATAACATTATTGTTTAGGATTATGCCATATAGTCCATGTACCACGTCTGCATTCACACCCTGATCTATGCTATCCCTGGTGCAAACCCGGAATAACTGAGTTGAAGTCAAAGGAGTCATTCTGGATTACCACTGGTGTAAAAAATTGGAATCTATCCCATTCTGTCTGGATTTTTTTTTCTTATGGGTTCTTAGGATTTTTCCCATGCAACTAAAAAAAAAGAGAAGATTGAGAGCTTGTCTTCACCAGAGTAAGTTGACCTAAATTACCCTACTCCAGCTACTTGAATAACGTAACTGGAGTTGATGTAGCTTAGGTTGACTTACCCTGGCTTCTTCACTGTGTTGCGTCAATGGGAGACGCTCTCCGGTAGACTTACCTTAATCTTCTCGGGGAGCGGGAGTACTGTGGTTGACCAGAGAGCGCTCTGTGGTCAATTTAGCAGGTCTTCACTAGACACACTAATTCAACCCCTGCTGCATTGATCGCAGCAGTGTCGATCTCCCTGTAGTGAAGACCAGCCCTCAGAGTGACTAATACAGGGCCTGAATAAAACCCACTGAAGTAATTAGAACAATATAATGTGATATTTGCCATCATCTGCCAGCAATGCCCCTCTGCCATGTACACTGGCCAAACCAAACAGTCTCTCCATAAAAGGATAAATGGACACAAATCAGACATCAGGAATGGTAACATATAAAAGCCAGTAGGAGAACACTTCAATCTCCCTGGACATCCAACAACAGATTAAAAAGTAGCCATTCTTCAACAAAAAACCTTCAAAACAGACTTAAAAGAGAAACTGCGAGCTAAAATTCATTTACAAATTTAACACCATTAATTTGGGCTTGAATAGAGACTGGGAGTGGCTGGCTCACTACAAAAGCAATTTTCTCTCTCTTGGTTTTGACACCTCCTCATCAATTATTCGGAGTGGACCACATCCACCCTGACTGAATTGGCCTTCAACATTGGTTCTCCACTGTAAGGTAACTCCCTTCTCTCATGTGCCAATATATTTATGCCTGTATCTGTAATTTTCACTCCATGCATCTGAAGAAGTGGGTTTTTTACCCACAAAAGCGTATGCCCAAATAAATCTGTTAGTCTTTAAGGTGCCACCGGATTCCTCATTGATTTTGTGGATACAGACTAACACAGCTACTCCTCTGATACTTGAAGTCATTAGGAATCTTTCCATTGGCTTCAATGGGCTTTGGATCAGGCCCATAATTTTTAGACAGAGGAGCAATCTCCAAAAACTACTAAGCCAAAATTAGCCTTAATGTAAGTGGGAGCAGCTCTGCTGTCCATCTGTGGAGTTCACCAAGGCCAAATCTGATCTTGAACATTGTAATTCATGAAGGTCATTCCAGGTCTGCTACATTCAAGGAAATCCCAAATTTAATCCCAGTCCTGAAGGTTATATAGGATAACGCACAGTCCTTTGATAAAAGAGTCTCTTCTCATAGACACTCTTTCCATTATAGTTTCCAAAGCAAGATGTCTTATATACCAAGTGAAGGTTTATTTCCTCCTTTTTTCATTTAACAGCTAATTCACATGCGAGCTAATTTGTTCTCACTATTATCACAATTTATTTCAGTTGCTACAGGGCAGCCAATAACTTTAATAAAGGAGATTCCAGCTACCCAATCTTCCCAGTTAATAAACTGCATTGAAATACCCAGAATGAATTGGCTCCCACATGCTACAAATATAGACAATTACCATTCCGTAGTGTTATCACTACAATACAGGTACAATTAAATGTGTGTTATGCATGGAGCTGCTTAGAACATTTCCAGTAATGCCAAATGCAATTAAAAAGGAACTATTGTGCCAATCCATCTGAAAAATCGGCCTGTTTGTATGTACTTTACACTGGATTACTCACTGGATAGCACAATATTGAACCATTTGGTGATTAGAGCTGCAGGAGAGAGCTAAGTAAACAAAGGACCACAGCCTGTCAGAGGCAATGCTGACAGTGGGGAGATGGGGAGTGAGAAGTGGGAAATACTTACCTCTTGGGTAGGTGGGAAATACTTCCCCTTACAGGGAATGCTGTTTGTTCGTTAATGTCGACACTATTAGGTATATAAACTGTTCAGAGAGCTGCAGGTTTCATTCAAGTGCTCTACTTCTCTCTTACAGAAGCAACAGCTTTACCCAAGTTTACTGTTCTATTGAAGAGATCATCTTCCCATCACACTGTGCTTTAGCTCTCCTCCCCTTTTATCCTTAAATTTCTGAGTCACACCAGCTGTCATCCCAATGATACTCACTCTCCATGTGGTTGGTTGCTCGCAGTAAGATTTATGGCACTCCTCTAGCTTCCCTCTAGTGGAAGAATGAACACATGTTTATGTTATATAAATATGAGCTCTACACCTTGATAGTTCTAATTTGTGGGTTTCTTTTGCTGATGATGCAAAGCTCCAAAGTCCAGCCTCACTGGGCCAAATTCAGAGCTGAGTAAGAGTTTCGTTTTTGTAAGGCAGTCAGGGCCGGCTCCAGGCACCAGCGTTCCAAGCAGGTGCTTGGGGCAGCAGTCAGAAAGGGGCGGCAGTGTTTCCGCGGCAGCAATTCGGTGGCAGCTTCTCCGTTCCGCCAGCTGCTACGGCAATTCAGTGGCAGCTTCTGTCTTCTGCCGTCTGCGGTGGCAATTCGGCGACGACAGTTTTTGTCACTGCTTGGGGTGGCAAAAATGGTAGAGACGGCCCTGAAGGCAGTGGCAGCCCAGAATCAGACCTCTAATATCACTAGCTAAATCTCTCTCTCCCCCTCTCTTTTTTGTCACTGGACATTTGAAATATATGCCACATTGCTCTACTCTACAATAAAGAGTCTTGCACTGTTTAAGTACCCTGCTTAAAATTATTCTGTACTGCAAATAGAAATAAAAAGCCCCTATAAAACTCTTGGTGCTAGTACTTTCTACAACCCAAGCACTCCAAAGGGGGCTTCTCTTTGTTAATAAAATTTGGTCTTGTAATGTACTGAACTGGGACTATGAATCCAGTGGTGTGAGTTTTTACAGTGTCTCAGTGTAATTTGCTAATTTCTTTATATTATTACTGTACTGGCAAAAGAAAAACTAAATAAACAAACAGGTCTCTTCCCTCCATGGACTATGATTATATAGGTTTCAGAGTGGTAGCCGTGTTAGTCTGTATCAGGAAAAACAACGAGGAGTCCTTGTGGCACCTTAGAGACTAACAAATATATTTGGGCATAAGAACCCACTTCATCAGATGCATGGACTGGAAAATATAGGAGCAAGTATAAATACATGAAAGGATGGGAGTTGCCTTACCAAGTGTGAGGTCAGTCTAACAAGATAATTTACTTAATAGCAGGATACCAAGGGAGGAAAAATAACTTTTGAAGTGGTAATGAGAGTGGTCCATTTCAGACAGTTGACAAGAAGGTGTGAATAACAGTAAGGGGAGTTTAATATTAGGGAAATAGGTTTAGGTTTTGTAATGACCCAACCACTCCCAGTCTTTATTCAGGCCTAATGTGATGGTGTCCAGTTTGCAAATTAATTCCAGTTCTGCAGTTTCACGTTGGAGTCTGTTTTTCAAGTTTTTTGTTGAAGAATTGCCACTTTTAGGTCTGTTATTGAGTGACCAGAGAGATTGAAGTGTTCTCCTACTGGTTTTTGAATGTTATGATTCCTGATGTCAGATTTGTGTCCATTTATTCTTTTGTGTAGAGAGTGTCCGGTTTGGCCAATGTACATGGCAGAGGGGCATTGCTGGCACATGATGGCATATATCACATTGGTAGATGTGCAGGTGAATGAGCCCCTGATGGCGTGGCTGATGTGGCTAGGTCTTATGATGGTGTCCCTTGACTAGATATGTGGATAGAGCTGGCACCAGGGTTTGTTGCAGGGTTTGATTCCTGGGTTGGTATTTTTGTTGTGTGGTGTGTAGTTGCTGATAAGTATTTGCTTCAGGTTGGGGGACTGTCTGTAAGCGAGGACTGGCCTGTCTCCCAAGGTCTGTGAGAGAGTGACGGATCGTCCTTCAGGATAGGTTGTAGATCCTTGATGATGTGTTGGAGAGGTTTTAGTTGGGGGCCATAGGTGTTGGCTAGTGGCATTCTGTTACTTTCTTTGTTGGGCCTGTAGTAGGTGACTTCTGGGTACCCTTCTGGCTCTGTCCATCTGTTTCTTCACTTCACCAGGTGGGTGCTGTAGTTTTAAGAATGCTTGATAGAGATCCTGTAGGTGATTATATAGGAGAGGCAGAATAAGCCGATGAAGTGAGCTGTAGCTCACAAAAGCTTATGCTCAAATAAATTTGTTAGTCTCTAAGGTGCCACAAGTCCTTTTCTTCTTTTTGCGGCTACAGACCAAGACGGCTGCTACTCTGAAACCAGAGAATAGGGTATAGGAGTGGGATTCAGAAGACTTATGTTCTAGTCCTGGCTCTGCCTCTTATCTCCGGGGTGAGCTTGGGCAAGTAATTTCACCTCTACATACCTCAGTTTTCTCTCCCATCCTTTTTCCGTCTTGCCTATTTAGGCTGTAAGATCTTCAGGGTAGAGACAGAAGCTGATTAACAAAAATCAAAAGGATAAAATACACCAAGAAAGTGGGTGGGCAAAAATAACCAGAAACCAGCCTTTTTTGATAAAGGGCTACTCTAGCTTTTCCATCAATTTCCAAGGACGCTTGTAGCATTTTTAAAAGATTTGTAGTATTCAATTATTCTTCCACGCATCCATTCCAATGTTCATTCCACAAATGAGCCATCATTGATTCGATCCATCATTTAATAGAGCAAGAAAAATCTCATTGCTACCACTGTTGTGAATTTATCTATTTTGTCCCTCAGTTTTCCATAGGAATCCGGACCAGGTATGCCAAACTAGGCTACTATGTATGATCTTCTTGGAAAAGACAGAACCCTGGGAAGGGAGTCTGGCATGGAACCCAATGTTAATATACCCCAAAATAAGTAGTTACATACAAATATCAACTGTAGGCTGGCATTTTATGGCCAAATAAATCCACCTGTGCTGAAGAACCGCAGTGGTTCACATGCTCAGGATCTAACTGATGGCCAATATGTGGGGCTGGGAAGGAATTTTTCCCCAGCAGCACATATTGGCCATTCTCTGCAGCATGGGGTGCAGGCCACTTGCCAAGATGAAATGAGTATATCTCACAGAATTGTTTCCCTGCCACTGTGGTGGCCTCCGGGACTGGTGTGAACCTCAGTCCCTTCTATACTTGCCTGTGGCACAGAATGGTCTAGTCTCCTGTGGGCTGCAATACGTTGGTCTGATTTTGGTTGTTGGGTTTCGTGTGTGGGTGCTGGGTGTCGGTGGTGGTCTGACTCACTGATCCGGTGGTCCCTTCTGCCCTTAAACTCTGTGGATCTATGAAAAGAGGACACAGTGTCACACACTGTGTGTGCTGTCAAACTTAAATATGACAGTGATTTCAAAATATGTTTCACAGGAGGGAGGATTTAATTTTCATTAAAATTTAATGTTTTGACAAAAAATTTACATCAAAATTCAGAGAGAAAATTCATTGGCCTTTTAGGGAACCACATTCTAAGCTGGAAGGCCTGATTCATCTTAGCAGCTTAGTTTGATTTTGTGGTTTTGCCTTTTACTTTCTCCTTCCAGCTCCCAAAAATTGAGCAGACAGGGCCAGGGGAAGGACAACATGGCACAAGTGGACAATAATGCCTGTAATGATGCAGTAGCCCAGCACCACTGGCTGAACAGTTGCAGTTTTCTTTCTGCTGCTGCTCTTATTTTGAAAGGCAACCAGGTTTTTTTCTCAAGCTCTGAAAGACAGTCATAAAACCGCAAGCAAATCTAGCTATGGCGAATTGTGCCAGTGGGGCCAGCTGTCTGGAGCTATGCCCAAGTCAATGGAGCAACACCATTTTACACCAGCTGATGAACTGACCCTCTGACAGTTCTCATCACCTTGTTACCCTTCTGCCTTCAGCATGAGGGAGTCTTGCTTGTGCTTGGCTGGGTCTCAGCTGCCTAATACCACCAGCTTGTTAGCCACTTAAGCACTCTCCTCTGGGCTATGCCAGCCCTTAATTTGCCTTGCAGGATAACAGTAGATGCACCCCAGTCCCTGAGTCCCATTGAAGCATTCCCCTGAAGTGCCCAGCTCTTTATTCACTAAATACTCAAGAAATACTGCGTCTACTGTTCTCAGAAGAACCGTGTACATACCAGCTTGTGTTATTCAACTCATGATCAACATAACAGTACTTAGAATCATTCAAGTGTAGGACTGGAAGGGACCTCAAGAGGTCTTCTAGTCCAGTCTCCAGCACTCAAGGAAGGACTACGCAATATACCATCCCTGACCGGTGTTTGTCTAACCAGTTCTTAAAAACCTCCAATGAGGGAGATTCCACAACCTCCCTAGGCAATTTGTTCAGTGCTTAATTACCTTGACAGTTAGGAAATAAGATATATAGTGAAAACAAGAATAAATTTATTATCAAAGCTTCAAGATTAAAGTGATACTGGTATTGGAAACAGATAGTTATATATTAAACAAAATCATAACACACTTTCTAGACACAAAATTTAACTAACAGATTAACCACCTGTCTAAAGAAGTTTTATCTCACCCAGAGTCTTCTGCCTCATTTTCAGCTAAGGTTGGCTGAGATCCTGTTTTTATGAATGTAAGTGCACGGTCTGTTTACTTCCTGGGTGCAGGATGATGGGATGTCTTCTTGGCTTCTGACATATACTCCCAAAGCTCATTGCCTGTGCTCAGAGACAGGAAGTCCATGCGTGGATTGTTTTTCCTGTGTGCTGTTTCCCTGTTGACTTCATATGTAAATGGATATCTAGTGTGTTGCCTTACAATGCTTAATTTTCATTCCAACAGAGAGACAGGTGAATAAATCTCTCTTGTCTGACAGAAAACCCTTTTTTCACCTCTGCTGGTGACTCATATCTTGCTACGGTTCCTGAGAACATATTTTAGTATACACCCATAACTCCTTACATAGTATCTGTACTTAAATTTCACAATGATATCACTGACCAGTGTGACTCTAGCTTTCATTTAAGATCTCATGTGATTTTCTTGGGTGTACCAGAATGTACATTCTAGAATCAGGACATTCCTGTAACCCCCTAGCCAGGTGGCCTTAAGGGGTCTTGGGTCACAAGCCCTAAAAGGTGTTAATATCTGATGGCTGCATGGAAGCTTATGTGAAATTATTATTAGCAGTTATAGCATGGTAAATGTCTAGATACCCAACTGAAATCAGGACCCCATTGTGCTAAGCATGGTATAAATATATAAGCCTTTGCTCAAAGAGCGTACCTTCTCAGTAGACCACACAGATAAATGGGTATTGAGGGAAACAGATAGAATTGCTGAAGTGACTTAGCGAGTCATTAGAAGACCCAGGAATAGAACCCATTTGTACAGATGTCCAATCTAGTGCCCTATCGATTAGGCTATGCTGCTTCTTGATGAGTTGGGTGGTTTCAGTCCAGCAAACATCCTCATACAAAACCACCATGTGGAGTGGGCAGTCTCAACAGAAAGGTGAAAGGCCAAAACATCATGTAAAGTGATCTGCTTTCAACTCCCACCGAACACAAGAGTGCTTCATCTTTACTCATCACTTCATCAAACAAACTAGGTTCAATTTCACGCATCACCCATTTTTTCTTAAAGCAAAGATAGTTTGTTTTTCCAAGAAAGTTAGGAAAGAAGTGATTACCTGGGGCTTCTTTAATTTCAGACATTCGTTATTCGAAGTGAACTTTGGATTGCTCAGTCTAGGATAAACTGCATAAGCAGGGGAAATTAGTTGCCTGAATGCCCCCCCCCAAAAAAAATAAAAAAAATGAACTCTTCTATAAAGTAATGCAAATGCTCTGGCCTGTTTTAATCATAGGAACAAAATAGAGGGTCACTCATGCTACACAGCTTCTGTACCACTTTGGTGAAACACACAGACTTTGAAACTGCCCTAAATAGGTAGCTACAGATTCTCCTGGCACGGGCAAATTCTCAGCCAGTATAGCTTTATGCTACCCCGTGATGGGGTCTATTAGTCCTTCTCCACTCCTTGCTGGAGGCATCAGTGCCCCAATGTCCCACTGCTTAAGGAAAACCTAGCCAGGCCAAGCCACCAACAAGCCCTCCAGGAGGAGATACTTGCCAATAGGGAGCCAACAGATCAGTTAAAGTGGCTTGCCTGCTCCCTCTGAAGGGCAGAGCTGAGTGATGCTGGGACAGGGTAGGAGCACAGTACTAGCACAGAACTCCAGGGTCAGGCCCTTTGCCCAGACACTGAGTAAGCAGTCACCTTGTGTGTGTGTGTGCAAAAGGAGGCGGGGGGAGGCTTAAAGGCATGAGCGGTCAAATCTTAAATTATTAACAAGAAACAAATTTAAGACTGAGGCTGAACTCATGGCATGGGCCTGTCTTTTCCAGCCCAGCTGCCACAGCTTGGTTCCAGCAGTGGTATCAACTCCCCCTTCCTGTGGAGGACCTCATACATCTCCTGGCTCAACAGCAGATGGAGGCCCAGCAGGTTTTCCTGGAAGGGGAACAGCAGGCCTGGTGGACCACCCAGCAGCAGAAGGCTGTGCTCCTTAAGCTACTATGGCAGGAAGAGTGGCAACAGCAGTTCCAGGAGGTGATGCTCAAACAGATCACCAGCTACTCTCCCTCTGAAGCAGCTGGAGCCAGGCATTGCCCTCTCCAAATTGGAACCCGCAGATGATCCTGAGGTACTCATTACCTTTGATTGAGTAGACCTAGACACTTGATGGGAAAAGACTACCTGGGGCACGCGACTACCTCCCTTTCTGCCTCAGGAAGCTCAAAAAGCTTATTGGGCCTAGGAGAGGAGACCACTAAAGACTATGAGTCTCTGAAAGCCACCATCTTCGACCAATTGGGGGTATCACCAGAGGAATTCTACCACCAGCTCCAGACAGGAACTTTTCCACTTGGGACATAACCCTAGGCCATGGCCCAGCACCTAAATGACTGGGCCACCTGTTGGCTTCAGCCAGTGTCCCACTGTCCAACTGGGATTGTCGAATCTGTGGTGCGTAAATAGTATCTAGAGGTTTTTCTGGCCACCATTCAGACCTGGGCATGCCAGCAGAACCCCAGCACACTGACATCTGACATCCAACTCACCAAGGACCCTTGTTGGCAGGTTGACCTAGCCAGAATGATTGATTCTGTGATGGCCCCTGGTGACCAAGAAGACTTGGAATCAGTAGCCAGGAAGGCCTGGTTGAAAACAGTCTTTGATGCTGATGAGCTGGCTGGCTGCTCAACAGGACCTCCTTGGGACAGCCCTCTTCCCAATATGGATCCAGCGCTATTACCCACGTCCTTTGATTTGGTTCAGGAATAATGGGGGTGCTGATACTCTTGGGGGTGTACACCCACATAGCAGTGGTTAATGAAACCATCACTCAGAAGTCTCAGGCCTTCCAATTTCCCCATTTAGAGTTTCAAAATGAATCATGCTTGCTGGAAGTTTACCCAAATAAACATCGAATTGTTTGCACCTTTGGACTTCGGGTATTGTTGCTCTCTGTTCATGCGAGAAGGACCAGGGAAGTAAGTGGGTGAAGGAATAAGCCCCCTAACACTACCCACTAACGTGTGCTGTGGCTTTTATATGCAGAAAAACAGCTGTTGTGGCACAGGTGGCCTATGGAGTTTTTATAGCATGTTGGAGGGTACGGGGGCTTATAAAGAAAATGGTTGAGAACCCCTGGTCTAGAGCACCCCAGATATAGATACACAGAGTCTGAGATGCTTTTGAGAAGTCAATGGCAGGTTTCTGGTGATCAGCCTTCCTTCCAGCTGCTGAGGAGTAAGATGCCAGTCTCTTTACTCATAGAAAAACTCCTCTGAACTGCTCCACATTGCCTACTCCTACTTATCTTTTTATAGATGAATCAAACAAAGCGCATAACCTCTAGTCACCCCTAGTAGGCACCAATTTTCCTAACTTCAGCAAATAACTCCTTATCCTACTGATCAGCAAAGCAATTTCTAGTCACAACTATAAAACTCCTAGTCATGAGCTCCCAGGCCCATGGTCAGCTCCCCTTCACACTCCCTCCCCTTCTCATGATTCTTTGATCTTCTTTCCCTTCCTTAGTAACAATCTGAAACTTTGGCCTGCTCATGAGAACACAAATTATTCCTGACTACATGGTGTTCCCACTTTCAATTAATGGTGGCTGAACACACATAATAACTGTAGTTTAGTCAAGATCTCTCGTAACGCCCTCAGCTCAATAACTGCCCAAGCCATAGCCAAGGAGCTAGTCCTGCTTTTTGCTCAGGCAGGTTTACCTACTGAAGTCCTCGTGGATCAGGGGACTAACTTCACATCCCACCAACTACAAGAGGTGTGGTGGTTCCTTAAAGTTAGACCACGCCAAATCTCAGTTTACTATCCCCAGACAGATGGTCTAACAGAGAAATTTAAGCAACCTCTTACTTAGACTCAAAGGAATTGTGTGAAGACTGACCCCAAGGGCTGGGATCATTTACTTTTCTTTCTCCTTTTCATGTTACAGGAGGTGCCGCAGATCTCAACAGGCCTCTCACTGTACTTTGTACAACAGCTTTGGGGAATCCTGAACCTCCTTAAAGAGGCCTAGGAATGTCAACTGTCATGCTCTCAAAATGAGTTTCAGCATATCCTACAGATGCACAAGTGTCTCAAATGGGTGGTACAATTTGTGCAGGAAAATCTCCAGCAAGCCCAACAAATCCAAGCCTGACACTATAATAAAGGCACCTAGGAGGGTGTTTTTCATCTGGGAGGCCCTATGCTACTGCTCCTCCCCAGCATGGAGAGAAAGCTCCTGGCCAAATGGTAGAGCCCATATTCAGTCATCCGAGTTGCAGACATGGATTCTGAAATTTATTGCCCAGACAAGAAGAAACACCAGATCTACCATATAAGAATATAAAGTCCTTGGAATTTCAGGAAAATGTATTCATTAATTCTAAGGAGCCTGAGGATGTGCTGATAGCTGAAAATCTTGCCCCTCACATACGCTGAGAAGCCAGAAAGTGTTGTTCCACAATCACATGGTGTTCTCTTCCCAGCTAGGTTGAACACATCTCACAGTACACTGAATCCAGACCAATCTAGAGGTAAAGCTAGAACATGAAATACCCCTATTGTAAGCTCAAATGTAAACCATAAGGTAAAGTTCATAAGGTGTTACAATAACCTATAATTTTTGCCACTTAGAAATTAACTTTCAAAAGTAGGTCATTATTTTTAATAAACAGTGTAATAAACAAGGGCAAGAAAACCACACAGAATAAACAAATTAGTTTAAACAAAATGGCCTACTAATATAATTCAAGGACTATGTTGAAATCATGCTTGATAAAAACACAAGATATAGAACCTGAAGATAATAGGCCTAATATCCATCACACCAATTTGGTCCAATTGTTGGATAAAATGAGGGAGCTGAACTATGCTCCCCACTTTTTCCCTGCTTTGGATTTTTTCAAAAGAGACTTTGAAAAAACATTTTTATATCTCTCATCTCCCATCCCACTGTGCATCCCAACCCATCTCATTTCATCTTATTTTCTCTGACCCCAAGATAGAAGAAGCAGACCAGACTGAAAGACTTCCTTCCAGGAGGAAGGCCAGCTAGCCTTGATCTTGTTTAAGGAACTTTATTTTCACCTCTGAGTACTGAAAATCATTATATCATCATGACATCCAGTCCTCAACCCATCATTGGGGATACCTAATTTCCAGCATCACAGAGGCACATAAGATCCTGCTTTGCCTCCCTTCCCTGTTATGTTACTTTCCACCCCACTATTTCTTTCCTCCTATCCTATCTCTTTCTCTCTTGGTTTCTCATCAAATCCTGAAATCATCTTAACTGCATCCACCCAAGCCTGCCTTGTCAAAGGAGAAAGAACCCAACTGGGTGATATCCTTGACTGGAACGTGAACCAGCATCCAAGCAACAGATGCTGGTGGTCGACCTGCCAGCCAAACCATCTATTTGTGATTGACCAACTATCCAGTATTCCAGAGACATCAACAATGGCTGTATTTCCCCCACCTCTTCTGTTGTCTCTCGCCACCACCTTGTGTCTACCTGTTAGAAAGAGGAGAAGTGAATATCTATTACACATCAGGGCTGAAAGTAAAATTAACTCTTTCTTTTTCATCAAAGAAAGGTTGTTTTGAAAATAAGAGAATCTGATATTTTGGCTCCAAAAAGAGAGAGATTTCTGATTGTTTTTTACATAATCACTTAATTTCAGTTTCAGTATAAAGGCTTGTTTTAATATTTTGTTTTTTCTGGTGTTTGATCAATAAACTTTCAAATGTAGACTGAATACTTTTGGGTGTTTGCCAAGAAATTGAATAAACCCAAGTTTCTGTAGGAACTCTGGCCCCCAAAAGACTCCTTTGTAGCACAGTTTTTATGTTGGACAGTGAAAGGGTTTATAACCCCTTTAATTCTTTTGAACTTTGAGATCAATACAACAATCCACAAACCAGATGTTATCATTTGACTTTGCATGGACTTCTAGACGCTTAACTCTGTGTCACACTTTGATGCTTACATGATGCCAAACATCGAACTCCTTGACCATCTCAAGAAGGCTAAATATGTAACAACCTTTGATTTAACAAAAATGCCACCTTGCTTCAGACTCAACAGAAAAATGAGATTTGCCCCACCCCTAGAGCGTTTTCAATTTACAGCTATGCTCTTTGGGTTGCATGGAGCCCCAGCCACTTGCCTGCAGCTCATGAATCAAGTCCTCTATCACCACAACCAGCTTGTGGCAGCCTATCTGGACTAGGTGGTTATTTTTAACACAGATTGGCAGTCACATCTGGTTCATATGGCCTCTGTGCTCTAACCATTAGGAGGCTGGGCTCACTACAAATCCAAAAAAAGTGTAAGTTTGAGATACTGGAAATATGATACATGGGGTATCTCATGGGGAATGGCCAGATCCTGTCCCTGCAAAACAAGACAGAAGCCCTGATGACCCTGGTCCCCACAACCAAAAAATAGATGTGGAATTTCCTGGGACAGGTTGGCTACTGCTGTAGGTTTGTGCCGCACTTTGCAGCCCTTACAGCACCATTGGCTGATCTCACAAATGTCACTGCCCCCAGAACAGTCCATTGGACAAGTGAACTTGATGAGGTCTCTACCGAGACAAAAGTTACCCTATATCAGCAGCGTGTACTTCTCACTCCCATTTTATTACAAGCAAATGCTTCCACGGTTAGTTTGGGAACAATCTTGGCACAAACTTTTCAGGGTGTAGAACATCGTAGGTGGTATCTTTTTCAAAAGCTTCAGCTGTGAGAGGCTAAAAACCTCACCATCCAAATGGAATTCCTAACCATCAAATGGGCTGTCGGAGCATTGTATTACTATCTTTTAGGGGATCCCTGTGACCTAATAATGGACTATACATCCCTTAAATAATTCCAGGCAGTGAAGGACACTAATTCTGGCGTCGCTCAATGATATCAGGTGCTGCCATATGCCTTTCGTGTGCCTGGCCATGCTAACAGCACCAGAATCCTGGGGCCATACAGTTATTTCAGAGAGGGGAGAGCAGGCCTTTGGGCTTGTTCTGCAAAGGGAGGAGTGTGACAAGGTCTGTCAGGCCTTCTTTGCCCTGTCAACCCCCAGCTTAAGGAAAACTCACTCAGGCCAGGCTACCAACAAGAATTACTCCTCCAGAGATCTAGAAACATCAGGAGGAGACATTGATTAATACCAAGCCAGCAGGCCAGTTAAGGCAGCTTGACTGCTTCCTCTGAAGGGCAGCACTGAGCTAGCCCACAACACCATGGCCTAGTCAGGTCCTTTGCCTTTGTTAGTTTAAAGGCACAGACAGCCAAATCTTGAGTTTGTTTACCATTTGAGACAGACACTGAGCTCATGGCATGGTCCGTTCTACTCCAACCTGGCTACCGTGTGCCATCCTAACCTGTCCTCCCTCCCCAGCATATTCTAGGGTGGAAAGGATCTTGTCTGGAATGCACTGTCCTACAGCAATCCAGGCTGGAATAATATTGCAAGGGGCTGAACCAACTAGAGGGGATGCCATTTTAGATTTGGTTTTGGTGAATAGTGAGGACCTCATAGAAGAAATGGTTGGAGGAGATAATCTTAGTTCAAGTGATCATGAGCTAATTCAGTTCAAACTGAATGGAAGGATTAACAAAAATAAATCTGCAACTAGGGTTTTTGATTTCAAAAGGGCTGACTTTCAAAAATTAAGGAAATTAGTTAGGGAAGTGGATTGGACTGAAGAATTATGGATCTAAAGGTAGAGGAGGCCTGGGATTACTTTAAATCAAAGCTGCAGAAGCTATCGGAAGCCTGCATCCCAAGAAAGGGGAAAAAAATCATAGGCAGGAGTTGTAGACCAAGCTGGATGAGCAAGCATCTCAGAGAGGTGATTAAGAAAAAGCAGAAAGCATACAGGGAGTGGAAGATGGGAGGGATCAGCAAGGAAAGCTACCTTATTGAGGTCAGAACATGTAGGGATAAAGTGAGACAGGCTAAAAGTCAAGTAGAGTTGGACCTTGCAAAGGGAATTAAAACCAATAGTAAAAGGTTCTATAGCCATATAAATAAGAAGAAAGCAAAGAAAGAAGAAGTGGGACCGCTAAACACTGAGGATGGAGTGGAGGTTAAGGATAATCTAGGCATGGCCCAATATCTAAACAAATACTTTGCTTCAGTCTTTAATAAGGCTAATGAGGATCTTAGGGATAATGGTAGCATGACAAATGGGAATGAGGATATGGCGGTAGATATTACCTTATCTGAGGTAGAAGAGAAACTTGAACAGCTTAATGGGACTAAATCGGGGGGCCCAGATAATCTTCATCCAAGAACATTAAAGGAATTGGCACCCGAAATTGCAAGCCCTTTAGCAAGAATTTTTAATGAATCTGTAAACTCAGGAGTTGTACCGTATAATTGGAGAATTGCTAACATAGTTCCTATTTTTAAGAAAGGGAAAAAAAGTGATCTGGGTAACTACAGGCCTGTTAGTTTGACATCTGTAGTATGCAAGGTCTTGGAAAAAATTTTGAAGGAGAAAGTAGTTAAGGACATTAAAGTCAATGGTAAATGGGACAAAATACAACATGGTTTTACAAAAGGTAGATCGTGCCAAACCAACCTGATCTCCTTCTTTGAGAAAGTAACAGATTTTTTAGACAAAGGAAATGCAGTGGATCTAATTTACCTAGATTTCAGTAAGGCGTTTGATACGGTGCCACATGGGGAATTATTAGTTAAATTGGAAAAGATGGGAATATGAACATTGAAAGGTTATGCATTTAGGGATTAATAACAAGAATTTTAGTTATAAACTGGGGACGCATCAATTAGAAGTAATGGAGGAGGAGAAGGACCTTGGAGTATTGGTTGATCATAGGATGACTATGAGCCGCCAATGTGATATGGCTGTGAAAAAAGCTAATGCGGTCTTGGGATGCATCAGGAGAGGTATTTCCAGTAGGGATAAGGAGGTTTTAGTACCGTTATATAAGGCACTGGTGAGACCTCATCTGGAATACTGTGTGCAGTTCTGGTCTCCCATGTTTAAGAAGGATGAATTCAAACTGGAACAGGTACAGAGAAGGGCTACTAGGATGATCCGAGGAATGGAAAACTTGTCTTATGAAAGGAGACTCAAGGAGCTTGGCTTGTTTTAGCCTAAGTAAAAGAAGGTTGAGGGGAGATATGATTGCTCTCTATAAATATATCAGAGAGATAAATACTGGAGAGGGAGAGGAATTATTTAAGCTCAGTACCAATGTGGACACAAGAACAAATGGATATAAACTAGCCACCGGGAAGTTTAGACTTGAAATTAGATGAAGGTTTCTAACCATCAGAGGAGTGAAGTTTTGGAATAGCCTTCCAAAGGAAGCAGTGGGGGCAAAAGATATATCTGGCTTTAAGATTAAACTCGATAAGTTTATGGAGGAGATGGTATGATGGGATAACATGATCTTGGTAATTAATTGATATTTAAATATTCATGGTAAATAGGCCTAATGGCCTGTGGTGGGATGTTAGATGGGGTGGGATCTGAGTTACCCAGGAAAGCATTTTCTGTAGTATCTGGCTGGTGAATCTTGCCCATATGCTCAGGGTTAGCTGATCACCATATTTGGGGTCGGGAAGGAATTTTCCTCCTGGGCAGATTGGAAGAGGGCCCGGAGGTTTTTCACCTTCCTCTGTAGCATGGGGCAGGGGTCACTTGCTGGAGGATTCTCTGCTCCTTGAAGTCTTTAAACAACAATTTGAGGGCTTCAAAAGCTCAGACATAGGTGAGGTTTTTCGCAGGAGTGGGTGGGTGAGATTCTGTGGCCTGCGTTGTGCAGGAGGTCAGACTAGATGATCATAATGATCCCTTCTGACCTTAGTATCTATGAATCTGTTAATCTATAAACCAGGATAATTTAGGCAGCCCTGAAGATCAGGGTTTAAAGCTACTTTTGCCTCCTACTTCTCTTGATGCTGCTGAGGTTCTGGGCTGGAGACTCTCCACAGAAATTTTTGACTTTAGATTTCAGTTCAGAAACTAGGCTGACACCAAAGTGCAAAAGAAGCATTGACTATGCAAAAGGAAGGAGACAGTGGAGCACAGTTTGAGGGGCATAAAGTCAGAGAAAAAAAATGAGAAATGACAGGAATTTTAAGGCCTCAAGTACTTCTGTTCAGTGGAAATTATTCAGTGACTTTTGGGATTAACTCTAAAAATCAATGTGTTCAGTATTGAGCGAGGATAGATAAAAGCAAGTCATCCAAAAAAATAAAATAAAAGAGTGAACCAAAGTGAAGAGAAGCAAACAATATTGTTAACGTAAGAATATGTAAATCTTTATGGTATACAGCTAAAATAGTCAGTTAAACATAACAATGTCACAACTCTATGCATTTCTGCAATAAATCACTTCAACATCAATACGTGACAATGCAGTTGACAAAGGAAACACTTTTTAAAACAGAAGATTCCTAGAAAGGTAAGCTTGAAAGTAGTAGAGCTGGAAACTACTTTTCCATTGATATACTTATAAGCCCTGGTCTACAGTAGCGGGAGGGGTAGACCTAAGATACGCGAACTTCAGCTATCTTAGGTCGACTTACCTGGTCATGAGGATGGTGGTGAGTCGACCTCTGCCACTCCCCCATTGACTCTGCTTCCACCTCTGGAAGTTCAGCTGGAGTTCCGGAGTCGACAGGGAGCACGTTCAGGGATCGATTTATCATGTCTAGACAAGACGTGATAAATCGATCCCTGATAGATCGATCACTGCCCACCAATCCGGCGGGTAGTGAAGACTTGCCCTAAACACTTATTTGTGGTTTCTTTGCATTAATAATCAAAAGGTTTTAGTTTTTAAAAAAATATAAAATGGAATATTGAAGAGTGTATAATGTGATAGAGAGAGTAGTATCTCTTGGTAATAGGTTAAAATACATATATCTAAAGTACTAAAAATATGAAAGGTAAGAAAGCAAAGAAAATTCATATGGAAGGAATATAAGTGCAGAGAAGAATGAATATACTAGTCACACATTCTGTTAGAAGCAGGAATATCCTCCATTAGGGATTTTTCTTCCCCAGTGTCCTCTTAGTTCTCACCTTTTATCTTCTACCAGCTGCCGTCACCTGCCTGTGCCTGTGGCAGCTGCACAGCGGCCTTCAAGGTGAAACATACTAAAATCTGGCAAATTTCACTTTGCGGCTGAGCCAGCCGAGGACACAACCCAAGGGAATGGATTAGAAAGCATGCTCTGCTCCTTTGCACTGTGAACGAGGTTTCCCATCCTCTTCAACACTCGTCAAACTTCTCCACACCTTGAACCCAAGCCTATTCCCATTGACATCAATGGTAAAACTATCATTGAGTTCAGGGCAAGCAGGTTTGGGGCCCTTTCAAAAACAACTCTACAAGTCCTCCTTGCCGTAGATCATCCTTTAGCTCCTTCCTTATTGACTGTTTTCTCCATCTCTTTCATTCACTCCTGGTTTTCTTTTATGCCAACCTGCACTTTTGGAACAACCTCCCAATTAGCACACAAGTCCCTCTCTCCTCCTCCTTTAAGATCCTCCTGAAAATCCATCTGTTCTAAGATGGGTTCCAAGAGCAACAGCGATTCCCTTAGTGAAACAGAAAAAAGGTCAGAAAATGGCCAGTGTCTTGTAAATACTATCTGTAAAGAGGATGGCTAGATCCTCATCAGAACTCCATATAATTAATAAATTTCTAGAAACTAATAATAATGACAAATGCTTTCCCATAAGTAAAGGGCTGATGATGTGGAAGCGATTATTACCAAGTGTTACTAGAAATCAAGAGTTAAAAAAAAGATAAATTGCAATAAATAATGTAGTGTTATTTGTCAGAAGATACTAACTTACCATATTTCACCAGGATTTGCATGACTATATATAGAATTTAATAAATCAGAGGGTTGCTAGCAAAGAGAAAGATTCCTTTTGCAGGATCAGGAGAAAAGAATTTTTTGCTGATTATTGCTCTCTTCTCCAAACTGGATTTACAATACTGGGTTGAAATCTGGCCCCATTGATTTCACTGAGGCCTGGATTTCACTGGTGAAAGTCCGTTGGTCTTAGAGGAGATGCTGTGGTTTGCAGAGGGACAAAGACTGCCTGCCATTGATTAAAAAGCACTTCCCTTCCTGTAGGATAGGTGGGATTTACAAGCTCCAGGACTGCATAGTTAATTACTACTGCTTTTTGAAGTGCTTGTGCAAAGCAAACATTTCCATCAAATCATGACACATTTATTATTATGTATTTATGTATTTATTTATTTATTTATTTGCACTAGGGGAGCACCCATGATCAAAACCTGATTGTGCTAGGTGCTGTACATACACCTAGCACCGTTAGAGCCCCTGCTCCCAAGTGTTTACAAGCCACTGACCAGATGCTGAAATTGGATCCAGGTCCACATACCCCTGTCCCACATGTAATCCACTGACTTTTTGGGTCTGTACAAAATGTAGTGCCCTAGGGCACTGATACTGATTGAGGCCATTAAGAGCTAATGCAATACAAATAAAAATAATTAGGATCATCCTTCCAGTTTTAAGAGCTGCTGTACTGTTGGAGGCACTATCCTTCCCATAAGATATTCAACTGACATGCCATTCTGCCCATCTACAAAGACTGTTCAAGATAAGGAACCCATGGCATTTTTTTTGGAAAAGAACCCAGAATGGTCTCAGTATGGTGGATGACATTTATTCTTTCAGAAAACAGCTACTGGTGGACTGAATTTCTTAGGGGCATGATAATGAAATCTAGGTCACTGGTCTGGGTCCAACTTCAGCAGTAGTTACTGAAAGTCATCCCTATCTGCTGGCGATTCAGTATCCTGTGTGAAATGGGTTTGTCCCCTTCTGGCTCCCAGTGGACAAACATTTACATCAGAGAGCCCCTACCACAGATGTCATTAATTGTCCATGTCAGCGGAGGCCGAGAGATGCTCCCCATGTGTCAGGGTTGAGGCAGATCGGCATAGAAGCGTACCAAATATAGGGTGACCAGATGTCCCGATTTTATAGGGACAGTCCTGATTTTTGGGTCTTTTTCTTATATAGGCTCCTATTACCCTTCACCCCTTGTACCAATTTTTAACATTTGCTGTCTGGTCACCCTAATCAAATATTCTGCTGCTGCCACAGTTGCCAAGCTGGAGAAATGTCCATCTGCAGTGTTGTCAATCTTATAATAGATGAATAAATAAAAAAAAAAGGAACAAGTCCTAATGTCTCAGGCTATGTGGGCTGTAGGTGAGCCTATAATGGCTGCAGTATTTCACTGCTTGGTAAGGTGCTCTTGAGATACTTGGTGCAAATTCTGTTCTGATCTAGGCTGGAACTTGCACCAGTGCCTTGAAAAAGAACCCAGAATGGTCTCCTATGCCACAGATAGATTTTTACCCATTACTTTCTGCCCTCAATTTTGAAATATGGGAAAATGTTATAAGAACGTCTGCCCCGCTAGGCCGAGAATGATGTTTATCATGAGACACGAGAACGAAGTGGAAGACAAATAGTGAAATCACTTGGGGCATGACACTTAGCAAGGGGCGGTGTGTGGGATGATCTGCTCCAGAAGTAGCCCTCAGAGGCACCATGACTCAAGAGGCACAATTCCCTTCCTACTTCTCCTTTGCTCCAGAGAGTAGGCTGTGGTAGTTTGCTGCAGTCACATATCTCACTGGCAGTTGGGTGCCTAACTCCTTTAGCCCCAAAGAAAATATCAGCCTAAGTGCCAACAGTGTGCTTGGTGCTGCACAATTCCCAGACAACAACACAAACTCCACCCCAAAGAGGAGGGATTATTTCTGTGGTTTGATTCAAGTTTACCCCTATGGGAAAAAATGGCGGTGTTTTAGTTTCCCTTGGTCTGGTCCCATTCAATCCTCCTTGGAATGCGACCTGCTGGCAGGGATTTCAGTATGTCAGAAAGGGAGAACTGGCTTTCTTTTAAGAATGTCCATAAATGTATCCAATTTTCATCATTTTAGAATGATATTAAAGTCATTATCAGATTGCAGAGGGCTATTAGCAGTGCACAATAGAGGAGGAGTATAATGAGATCCCAGGGCAAGATGTAAGTGGGCTTTCTCCAATAAATGATACCATTTAATTTTATAGGGTTTTTTCTCTGATCATGTGACATGCCGTCATGGGCATTTTGGAGATGGCTTGTACAACTGTGTGGAAAATGGCTCTCAATTGGCATTTGCACAACCGACACTGGTAATATAGCTGAGGTATACCAGTGGGGTAGGAAAAGAATATTGCTGTTTTGCTTGTTTGCCTGTGGTCTAGGGTTGCCTCTTATCATGATAGTTCAACATACAAGTAGCAGGCACGTTGGTCCTAAAAAGCTTATAGGATGCCAACTGGAGTCCTAAATCTGCTCCTCACAGTCTGACAGCTCAATGATCTGACGCCCATACTCACTGATGGGGACACTTTTTGCTCCTACAAACAGCACTTTCATGCAATTCTAACCATGTGCAGATTCACTCTCTTTTCCATTTCTAAACCTTCGCCCCCTTAAGGACTTTGGGTTTAGGCCTGGAGGCATGGCAAGCACAGCCACAGGCTTATTTCTCCCCCCTGCTCTGAACTCCTCGCCCCTCACATACTGTAGTTGTCTTTGTAGACAAAACCCTAAGAAGCTGAACTTGACAAAATATTCGTGGAGGATTTTAGTAACCTCCACTATAAGACACTCACTTCTGTCAAACCACAACAGGCATGGGACCAAGAGCTAGGACAATCACTAATAATATAAGACTCTTGGACTGGTTAAACAACATGATATTAATACCCCCAGAACCCAACCCACTGAGTCCTGGAAAAGCCCCCATCTGCACAGCTACAGCAGTTAGAAGTCCTGGCCTCTCCATATACGCTTACAGACTGCGGGGAAAGCAGCTAGGGATTCTACCACCATTGCAACTGCTGGGGAATAATTGGAAGCAAGGTTAAGGACCCAGCGGAATACGCTGCTCCGTTTCTAAGGCGAATAGCTGTGGGACAGTAAGCAGAGCCTCAGTGATGTTATCTTGCTGCACAAACCTGCAAGGTTTCCAGTCTATTGGGGGGAAAAACAATTCTGAAAATGGAAATGATGCTGGGTTTACTTTTTTAGAGGCAGGGGAGCTTAATGTTTATTTCTTCTTTCCCTTAATAGTAACTGGATTTGCATAGTGGCATGTGGCTGGAGAACAAGCAACATTTCACTCTGAAATGGATGCGGCTTTATTTTATTTTGTTTTATTTTATATTTTATTTTGCTGCGTGTTTTTTTGCTTTTCTTGACAGTGGCTCCTGCAAACATACACACGAGCTTGTAACGGTCAGGAAAACCAGTTCTCTCTCTTAACTGCCCTGCCGCTTAACACACTTATTTCACAGTGTCAGGCACTGTGAGCACTTTAATCTGTTAAAAGGGCTCTTTTCCCCCCTCCTTAACACTGAACCCATGTTTTATTTATCAGTCTTTGATTTAGAAAGGCTTAGAAGGCATAACACGTTTTGTAAGATGGATGGCTTCTGCTGGACTTGTTTATCTTATTTTGTTGTTGTTACCTGAAATCCAGAGGAAAGCGTCTTTGTAAAGACACACAGTCTGTGGCGTGTAGTAGAGGACTACTATTGTGAAATGAAAGCCCTCACAACCCAGAGGCTGATGAAGCTGTTCCTAAAGGCCCTGATCCAGTGCCCATTGAAGTCAATGGGTTTTTTTGAGTCAGGCCCAGCTGAATGTAGAAGTATGAGAGAGAGAAACTATTGAATAAAGGAAAGGCATAAAAAGTTTATTCTGCTCCCTCTCGTGGGATGCTTTAAAGTCATTGTAAAAGAGCTAGATTTACCACTTCCAGCTGCTCAAATGGGTAGGGAAGGTAGGGAAATTAAGTTCCCAGGTAGGGAAATAAAGCATGCCCACTCACAATCTGCTCAGGATCTGTTTGAAGAAACCACATTTCACCTTTCCAGAGGTCGGCCTTAGCCTCGGGAAATAGTCTATTAGTCTAGGGTTTGGACTATTTGTCCCTCCCATTATACCTACTGGCGAAAGTGACTGCACACAAGTAAATGGCATTTCTACATATGTGAACTAACAGCCAGTGAGCATCACATGGCATACTGTAGTGAAAAACTTGGCAGGTTATAAAAATTGCTCAGCATGTGTTCTAATAGCTATACAGTGTAATTTTACATATAGAAAGATTTGGTACGTGATTTCCTACTCCCTCACACTGGTGTTAGACTGGGGTAATTGCCCTGACTTCAGTGAAGTTACACCTGACTTCACCAGTGTAAAGAGAGCAGAGTAAGGCACTACATATTTCTGTCTGTTCTTCATAGTATGTCTATTAAAATTAAAACCGAGCATTATATATCTGTATCTAGCTATATTATATATGTTGTACAAATGACACACACACACACACACACACACATATGCAATGTTGTAGCCATGTCAGTCCCAGGGTATCTAACAGACCGGGGGGGATGTAATATCTTTTATTGGACCAATTTCTGGTGGTGAGAGAGACAAGCGTTCGAGCTTGCAAAGAGCTTTTCTTCAGATCATGTGAATACATATATGTAATATATAGTACGTATATTAATTTATGTTTATATAATATAAAAATAACCTACATATAATATACTGTACACTTAGAGCTGGAAATGGAGGTGGAAATACTTGATCCACAAAGGGAGGAACACTCCAGGAATTATCAGTCCTTGGGCCATGCCCTGTGCTGATTCTGCCTTCTTTGTAATGAAGTGAGGTTACAATTTAGAGTACTCTTGATACCTCATTGCTCATTTGGGTATGATGTGGCTCTTTATTTTGACAGGTATTAATGGGGATGTCCTGTTTGGCACACAATTCCCACTTTTAAGCTGTAACCCATGTAAAACAATCAATACTTTCTAGGGGCCAGTTGTGTACAGATTTACCCACTTTTGCATCACGCTGAGCTTAATAGGATGCTATAGGGTGAAAGCCAATTTAGAATTTGAGCCCAGAAGCGTGAGAACCATGCAGAAATTCAATGATCAGCTATGTGAAGAATAATATCCAGTAACATTTCTGGTATCACTGTGAGTCCCTTTCTTTAGTCGAAGGACTCCATTCTCAGGTGCTGATCACTCTGGCTCTCATCCAACAAAGCACTTGGACAGGTGCTTAACTTTAAGCATGTAAATAGTCCCGTTTGTTAACCAACCTAGGGCAACAGAGCCTATGTGCTTAAAATTAAAGCACGCTCTTAAGAACTTGCCAGCTTGGGACCAGAACCTGGCAGGATTGAGTTCTTTGTTATCAATGACATAAGTGTCATCAAAACTAATCAGCACATTTCCTCCAAAAGCTAACCACGCCTGCTGCAAACTCCTAACTGTATACCGGCAGCCCCACATTACAGTGTATGAGATCATATTTTATCAAAACAGATTTGTCATGCTTCTGCCTAAAGATTTCAAGATAATAAAGGTACAAGGTATTTTTAATACATAAGATGAAAACCGTGAAAATATTAACATTGTCCTTGTTTGGGAGAGAAGGTTGTAAAGATATATTTTCAACAATAAACATTTTTATCCCCATTTTAAAAACTAGAACACAAAATATCCAGCATTTGGATATTGTGTGTTAGCTAGTTCAACAGGCACATTGTGTTGCCAGCATTAGAGTTGCCTCAGGGTCTGTCAGATGGTCAGGAGGCTGATGGGGTGTCTAGACAGCCTAGCAGTCCTGATGTCTATTTGTCTTTCACTCAGATTTTATTGGAAAGGAGCTGTTAATGTTTGCTCATTTAAGTATAAGATTCTATGCAGAGCCCTCCATAGCTCTGTACATACCAGGTGTTAGTCCCATCTCCAGTAACAGTGTGATATTTTCCCCCTGTAAATATGGCTCTTGTTCAACACAGACAGCTTCATTACGTAATCCAGTCAATCTGGTGCCAATCACCATGTTAGCTAAGTGTCAAACACAACATTAAGATAAGCATAAAAATCCTTCAAGATGGACTCTCTGCTCTCACCATCATCTGGCTGCATCAAACAGGATCCTTTCCTTTCCTTTCCTTTCCCTTCCCTCTTTTCTTCTCATCTTCATTCTTAATTTTCTGTTATTGTATGTAGACTTCGGTTTTGCATAGTGGTCTCTGAAAATGGTCCGTCTGTTTCAATCCCATTGATCTTGGGGTGTCATGGAGGATAGACATTCATGGTATTCTTTGGGCATGGTAGGGGAAGGTGTCACAATGCCAATGCTGCTGCACTTGAGTCTATTCTCCAATTAACCACTTGGTTGGGAAACTCTACCCCACCTTGGTGGATGAAGACCGGTCCTCAGTTACTCATGTAATGCCTACTTCTCCTCTCAACTGTACTACAGCAATGTGATATATCTGGGCATGAAGCCTTCAGTACTTAGAAACTCCAACTAGTTCAGAACACTGCAGCACATCTCCTGAGCAATACAGGCTACCACAAACACATCCCACAAATCCTCTGTGCTGGCTTCCCATAGAATTTCAAATCAAGTTCAAAGTCTCAGTCCTCATCTTTAAAGCTCTCCATGACCTGCATCCAGAATATCTAAAAGGTCTGAAAGAAAGACCATGGTCAACAAACTTTGCTTCTCTGGTACAATGGACTTCGCAACCAAAAGAGTAAAGCTCATTTGTGTGGGAGAGAGAATCTTCTCCAGGGACTGGTCTGAGACTGTAGAACGAACTCTTGCAGGTACCAAGGACCATCGCAAATCTCAAGTGCAAGGGACTTTTCTTTCACCTTGTCTTCTCTATTATTAACACATAGAAACAGATTATTTTATGTGTATATAAACCCACACCAAAACAAGACGCTCCACACTGCACACACTTTTCCTTCTGGAAAAGGATGAGAGAACAACTAACATGTAAAAGATATTAGTCGTGTCACTTTATGTACTACTGGAAGATGCTCAGATACTACAGAGATGAGCACAGTATAAAAACCTATATAGAATAGAATAAATCATTATTAATTCCATGAATTTTCTGAGTGATAATGCCATTAAGAACGGCTCTCCCCTTCCCAAATCCTTCCATGTTCTCCCTGAACCAATGGTTTTTACCTCAAGGCACTCTCACAGGGTTTTGGGGTGAATAATGAATTCTCAGCTTCCTTATTCTGAGTCAATTTAAGTGTTCCTCTACTTTCATCTCTTCCGTGAATGACATGGCCCTTTGTTTCACATAGTACATACCCTGTCTGGGAAGACAGTGACCGTTCAGTAAAGATTCTGATTTGAACCATTTAACTGCATACATTTGCCCAAAGCCCTCAAGGTACCTTTGTTTCTACTGAGGTTTCATTCCAATCAGCGTCCCCCATCTCCCAACTTTATAAACTGCTTTCAAGCTGTAATAATCAGCTACACTTGCCATTAGACGATGCACAGGAAGCTGGCAAGGTAAACGGTGTTTGAAAACAGCTCATGTGACATGATAATGTTTACCAAGATTCATTTCAATGGGTCGGTGGGCTTCCCTGCCTACACACATACCATGCTGTGAGCAAGGTAGTTTTAAGACTCTCTGGAATGTGATGGCTGCTCCTGGCTGAGAAAGGACACTTCTGAGTTCTCTCCATGGGATAATTTTGGATAATAGAAATCTGACCAGGTTCTTTTCTTTGACTCTGTCCCATTCAAATCAGCGGGTTCTACAGGCAAGCTTTGTTCTGGCCCCTTCATGCCTCCTAAGCAGTGCAAAGGATCCGAGATCTAGCTTCAGCTGGCTGGCTGAGAATTCCTCTGCCTAGGGAGGATCTCTCAGCTGGTACAAAGCTAGCAGAACTGGCTCCCATACCAACTACTCTTCCCATCCCAGTCCAATGTGCATGGCAGATGGAGGAGAGGATATACCAGGGCCTGGGAGGGACGTAGGTCTCTAACTGCCAACTTGTACCTGTCATATAGTTCCTTAAGATACAATAACCAGCTGGCTGGGACAAGGTAGTTTGAGAATCAGGTTGCTGGTGGCTTCCCTAAGCTCCTGCCTTGCAAAGTTTGTGAACCTGAAGTTCTGTGATGATTGGGACCTCCTCTTGTCTAACCCTTCCAAAATTCTCTGTAACATGCAGGAATAATCAGGTGTACATAAGCATGTAACCATAAGTAGAGCACTGCTTGGAGAGGAGGGAGGTTGCACGGGGGGGTAGGGGGAAGGAAGGGGGCATGTAGGCTTCATATCTATTGCGGATTTCTCCTGTGCCTAGTTAGACCAAATTCATGAGCAGGCACATTGGCACGTTGCCAGGCAGACAGGTGGATTTAAGCATAGGTAGCCAAAAGATCACATATGTGCCTAAAAGACATTTTTTGAAAGCAGATGCTCTCAGCCAGGAATAAAAAAAAGAGGCCTGACATCCCACACATTAACACAACATCATCTGTACCGCAGGGCTAAGGGGGACTAACAATGGAAATAAAAATCATAGCTTCTGGGGCCACATTAGGAGAGAGAGTGGATTGAAAGATCCAGAGCCAGTGACTGTTCAGCTTCTTTTTGTCCTTCCTCCATGGAATGGGCAAAACAAAGCTTTTGGGGCTCTGTCATATTTTGAGACTCTTGTATGTCATTACAAGAGTGGAGCGGGGGGGAAGGAGTCTGCTTCACAGTCTTCTGTGTGGCTATGAATACAGATTAATATGATAGGAATGTAATGCAATTAAGAAAAAGCTGATGTTATTGTTTGAGACAGACATTATTTCCCCATAGAAGAGTAAATCAATTGCAATTATTGCATTTTCAGTAAGAATTTGCACATTTCACTCAGGGTCAAGTCTATTAACTAAATGAGGTACTACTATATTTTACGTAGATTGAACAAAAGGCAAGGCCAGTGACAGGTACAACATGTAACTAATCACACTGTGTGCTTAACGCTTCAAGAGTTAATGAGGGACAGACTAAACCTAAATGATCTCTTGAGTCTTTAAACAAAGCAACCTTCGTCTTCTTTTCCACTGGAGCAATAGGAACACAAATACTCTTTTTGAGCTATTTATTTCTGCCAGTAAAAAGTATTTGACACATTCACACAATGACCCTAGCACCTGTAATTCTATATACAAGAAAAACAAAGGCATAAAGGGAAAGGGCTCAGCTTCCTTTACTTAATTACTTCACGCAAAACAAAAGCCATGCACTGGATTGTTTCAAAGGAAAAATAATACTGAATACAGCTGTATTTGTTTGGGGTCAGTATAGTAAAATTCCACTCCTACCTCCTAAATGTAAGTTAAATTCTATTGTACCATTTGGGCTCTAAGGGTACATCTGCACTGCAATAAAAGACCGACAGCATGGCCATGGCAAGCCCAGGTCAGCTGACTCGGGCTCACAGGGCTTGGGCTGCAGGGCTAAAAATTGCAGTGTAGACATCACAGCTCTGACTCAAACTCACCCCCGCATGGAGTTTCAAAGCCTGGGCTCCAGCCCAAACTGCAACGTCTATGCCGTCATTTTAAAACTCTGTAACATGAGTCCCGCAAGCCCAAGTCTGCAGACCCAGACTCAGACTCATCGCTGCGGGTTTTGAAATGCAGCGTAGACTTACCTCAAGGGTCTTGACCCAATGCCTATTAAAGTTAATGGAAGGATGCCCACTATTTGATTTCAATGTCTTTACATAGCGTAAAAGGGCCAGATTCTGTGCCAGCCTTTACCAGAGAAGACCACAGTAGAAACCCCTGGCTCCAACCTCCATGCATCTGGCAGAGAGAGGGAATAGCAGGCTGGTGCTATCTAAAGTGTTTATGAAGCTGGCTGGGCATGCAGGGTGGCTAGAACGTCTGATTCATGGCACTCTCTCAGCAGCAGTTTCTATGGAGTCCTGACAGATTTTGCTCCCCTATCCCAAATATTTCATGTTTCCGCCAGATTTTGACATGAAAAAGGTCTTGAATTTCACAAAAAAAATTATTCAAATATGAATAAAATAAAGTTATTAATGACATCAGACATCTTTAAATAGCTGGCTCCTTGAAAGATGTGTGTGTGTGTGTGTGTGTGTGTGTGTGTGTGTGTGTGTAAATGCAAACACACACAGTACACAAGGATGAACTTTTCTAAAGATCTATGAAAGTATTTATGTCTTTGCTATCGCATTTAGTGCTGTAAAAATACCTCCTTCGTGTATCAATTAGACTGTGCAATAATTGACTTCTCTCTTACAAGGAGATAACGCATCGGACAGTTCACGGGTCATGTTTTCAAGGGGGAAAGCTTGGTGGAGGTCTAAATCATCCCATTGTCTTTCTCCGCATGGAAGGCAATAACTAAGAAAAACAGAGGCTAATCAATTCAATATTTTATGTCATCCTAGTTCAATCTTAAATAAATGGTTTTGATGAATGTTTTGTGGCCACTAAGGGGAGCTTTCCATAGGAGTTCGGCACCCAAGTGCTATTTGTGCCTTTGAAAATCTCTTCCCAGTAGGGAATTTCTACAGACGATCATGAAGATATTAGCAAAGAAAAAATTTCATTTGGCTGGTCAATGGAAGTTGCATCAGGACACAGCTCATCTGTCCATATGTTTGAATGCATGAAAATAAGTAGCTAAGAGAAATGTCCCCATCATTCCTTGTCACCTTCATGTTCCTCACCCTGCTGGCGGTAACAGGCATTCTCTTCCATCTCCTGCTGACACAGAAAAGCAATATTATTGTGTCTTCTGCTCTTTACACAACAAACATAATATGAAAGAACCACAAGGGGTCCAATTAACAGTGCTTATTAACTATGCCAACCTGCAAGGCTTAGTTACATATTCACACTGCTGCTCTGGCTGGTTTCTAAACACAGAGCACAGAGAGTGCTGCCAGAGGGTTCACCAACTATTTAAAGGGATACTACTCAATTCCTGCACATTACAAATATGCTCCCCATGAAACTTACAGGGCAAAACCCTAATAGCTCTCTCATGCTCTTGTGGCAAAAGATGGGCACATGTGATCCTGTCATGCAGTCTGTTGCTTTGGTTAGTTATTCTGCCTTCACATTACTGAAGTCGCTGTTAAGGTTTTGAATGAGGGGACCAGCCCAGAATGGAAGGAGCCGAAACCCTCTGAATTCCAGGCTCCAAGCTTTACCAGCCTTCCCTGGGCAGACTATGGGCAGCTCCACAACCTCGAGTTGCCCGTAATCCCCTAGGAGTGCACACGCTGACGACTGTCCTCCCACCCCAGTGCTGCCCTCGCACACCTCTTTGGAGGGGGTCTGCATAGGCCTGCTTACAGAAGCCCCCCAGAGTGTCTGCTCTGGGGAATTCCTCCACAGCAGCTGCAGGATTCTTCTGGCATTGAAGCCGCAGATAAAGTCCTTAGAAGAGGAAAGGATCTCTCACAGTTTCTTCGGCCTTATCCAGCACTTAGCAAAAGAAAAAGGATCCCGGGGTCAGACTGAGTGACTGCAGTTTAAACCAGCTGAGGATCTAGCCCTAAGTGTCTTGTAAACCAAGTTTCTGACTGAAGAAGCCCATTGCGTTTCATATAACCCAGACTAGCCATTAAACATATTAAAACAGAAAAGATGTCTGAATAATAGTTATTGTAAGTTTTGCAGGATGGTGCATTCCAAACTCTCTTTTAAGATTTAACAGAATCAAACACCATGGATTAAAGTGGGGAAAGCGACAATTAATGATGTTAAATAGTAACAGGAGAGGCATTAAGGCTTGCAAGTTATCCTGATGGGTGAGCAGCTTTTAATCAGAACTAGACAAAACACATTCATAAGGTAGACATATTTTAGGAACTATCCCCAATAGGATTTTTTTTCAGGCACTTCTTTTCAGTTTGTTTCAGCCTTCTTTGCACTGCCATGGTGTAGGGCCCAGTGTCTGTGTTAGGTAATGATATCAGGAAAGGCTTTGTCATAAAAAATCCTGAAATGGCGTATGGATTCAACAGGGTATGAATGGTAAGTACAGGATGGGCAGAGTTCACTGTGCTCAATTTTTCTACTCATTGGAGCAAGACAAACTAAGATTTACTCTACAGGCCTGTTTAAAAAACATTTTTGAGGCAGCATTTTCTCTTTGAAGCCCACATCCTAAGTCCATTGAAAGCATTGGAAAGACTCACACTGCCCACATCCTAAGTCCATTGAAAGCATTGGAAAGACTCACACTGGTGTCAATGGGCTTTGGATCAGGCCTTTAGTGTTCTTCCATTCCCCCCCTTACATCTGGTGGCGAGGGAACCTCCTGCTTGGGTAGAGGCCAGTCTTAGTCCTCATTGCACATTAGGTGTCCAGTTGTCCTCTCACTTACACCACTTTTACAAGGGTATAACTCTACTGACTTCAGTGGAGTTACTCCTGATTGATAGTATATATGAATGGTGAATCCACCCCATCTCTCTCATGCTCATTGCAAAGATGATGGAACTATTCACTGCTAATCAAGTTCTTTCTACAGAAGTTGCTAGGGTAATAGATGGGGTGGGGTACAAAATCTTTTCCATTCTGATCTGATTTTGAGAGAAACTTTTCAACCAGTGCACTTAATTTTCCCATCGGGGTGTAAACCAGGGTTTCTCCATTCATGTCAGTGGAGATACACTGGTGTAACATTGATGGTACAGACTAGAGAATTAGGCTTGTTATGTTTAAAAAGGGTTCCATTTCAGAAGAGCAAGGTTGCCCATCCTCAATGTATAATCACCAAGTCTTCATTCACCACTAAAACTATTACAGTTTCCTTCACTAGCCAAAAACATGTGATTATATATCATGGGTTTCTGTTCAGTCCCACCCATGCCTAAAAGCCACCATGTACAGTAGTGATACAAACTAATTATAAGTAATAAGGCAATTTAACAGCAAGGTGGCATGCTGCCACATCTACCAAAGCAGTTAGTCACTGTTTACACCTCCAGGTACCATAATTTACTGAAAGATCTTGTGGGGAATGGTATCTAGCTTGTAGCACCACTTCGTTTTCTTCCCTCTCTAATGCAAAATGCTCTAGGAATGGGGAAAAATGCAGAGGGGCGTATTCACAAGTTTAAAAGGAGCTTTTAAAGGTTAAAAACTTTCCTTTGCCTTCCAATCTGAGTCATATGCCGCACACCTACCTCTGAGTAAGCAATTAAAAAGTGTTAATGAAATCAGGAACAAATACGTTTGACATCTAAACTGCAAGCATCATCCCCATTCCCCACCACCAACTGGTTTCTTGTTGTACTACCTGCATGTCACCCAGAGATTTCATTTAAGTCAGAAATATAAGAAATTCTGGCATCAATATTCAATGCCACCTGCCCTTCTACTACAGGTTATACCGTTATCCTGGTGTGCTCAACTGTGATTGCTTTTAGTGCATCAGGAGGTTAAAAGCTTATCAGCCTGACAATAAGTTTATTAGAAAATTGACCAAGTCGAAGAAAAAAAATTAAACAGCATCAGACTCCATCATTCCCTGCCTTATTGTCAAATGCCCTGCAGTTTAGACTTGATTTGCATGATTTACTCTGCATATGTTTTCTCCCTGTTTCCAGGCCCAGAATTATCTTCTGTTGAGGCTGTATCAACTGCTGGTGCTTGCAGATTGTCTTTGTCCTTTCCAACCTGCATAATATCATTTGCAGAATCCAAATCACTGTCTGCCTATTCTCTTATCTTCTACTTATTTTACCCATCAATAGCCAAGCTGTGCTGTTTGGTAACGAGGACATATTGTAAGAATGAATTGATAAGTACATCAAACGGCACACACAGACTACACACAAAACACACACCACTGACATTTTTTATTGCCTCTTACAAGCCATCCTGACTCATTCTGTCTATCCAGATGCAGAATGCAGATTTCAAGTCTGTGTCACTGTAGGTGCTTCTTGCTATGACTATTGTAGCCAATATAAAACCAGGGCTAGACTTTGGAAACTGTGGTCCTGAGAACCTCTTCCCTCTCCCTTCCATCCCCTCCCTCCCCAAGTCTTTCAAGACCCTTTTGATTTGAAGACTAGTCCCAGTTTTTATTTTTTAAAATAATGAAGTTTTGAAACTTGGAGTTCTAAGATTAGGACACCTAAATTAGTGACCTAATTAGCCGAATATCTATAGTTTCCCCTGGCTTCAGTCCATTAATATTTCCAAACCACTTTCCATCCTTGGATGAAAAGTGCTATAGGAGTCAGTGGAATTACACCTGCTTACAAGAGGGCTGTATTTGCACCAACAGAGTAAGTGCTACTTAGTGTGAATGAGGAAAAGTGGCTTTGTCATTACACCACAGGACTAGGAGTGAGGAGAACTGGGTTCAATTTCTAATTCTGCTGCGGGATGCCTATGGGATTTGGACTCACTTAATCTCTCTTTACCTTGGGTTCCCCATCTGTGAAATGATGGTAATAATAGTGTGTGTGATGCATTTTCTCATAAGTGCTCCCCTTGATTTCAGAGAGAGTAATGGTTACAGAATCAGACCCTAGGCTAGAAATAATGGTGACTCATTAATTAGTCATGTACTATATATAGATATATACAGAAATATATAGATAAACACACATATATCTAAACCAGATCTAATCAAATTCGAGTTTTACTGAATATGTCATCCAGATTATTAATTCTATTCCTATATACTTTAATGCACGCTTACAACATTCCCATTGTGGAAAGACTACAAATGTAAAATTCAAGTTTTTGCATTAAATCAATATTGTCCCAGTTTAGGTTTTCAGGTTCGGTTTGACTCTAGTTATATTTTTCTATACAGTTTCTTGGGTCTGATATATGATTGACAATAGGATTGGCCGATTATAAAGGGAGAAACATCTGTAAAGATGTAAACCATCAAGAATGATAACCTTTGAACTTTCACTTAATGCAGCGCTCAAGTAAATGAGTGCCCTTATCTTTCCTGCTACATCTAATATGCTGTAGATGTGAAGGTTGCATCATGGGCTGTTTGTCTGATTTTGCTTCTTTTTGTCAGATTGAAGATGATTCTTGAAACAGTAAATATGAGATAGCTACTCTTTGCACTCTATTAATTTTAATCATTACAATGTATTTTATGTCAGGTTTAAAAGATGAGAGATTTTCTGATAGCAATACCATATACAAATCAAATTTTACTGGTGCCTCTAGGAGAGATTCCAAGTGAACCTTACACGACAATCGAAAGCCACCATACTCTACTTAATTAAAGAAATATAGACAAAGAAGCATAAACTAGCCCTATATGGATAGGTAGTAAATAACTGATGTAGCTGTACCATGGAAGAAGGGCAATTTTTAAATAGAGGTATTACTGTGCTATGTTGTTATTACAGATCCCTGTGGATCCCCCTAAAGTCAATGGGACTCCATGTATGCCCAGCTAATCAATTGCATGCAATCAATTGCAGGATCGGAGACTAATTGTCCTCAAATATCCAGGTACATAAATCTACAGCCAAGGACCCTCCTCAAACTAGCAGACCTTTGGTCATTTTTTAAAATGACAGACTTTAGAAAGGAAACAATTTTAAGAATCCCAATTTTAAAGGCACTTTTTATTGAAAAATATCATGATTTTAACATGTCACCTGCCAATATTTTTCCTCCCCAGAGAATGAGACAAATGACTACGATCGAAGGACTGAATATCTTATGTTTCTCTAGCACCTTTTATCCAAGGATCCCTGAGTGCTTTACAGACTTTAATTAATCCCAATGACATCTCTAAGAGGTACATATTAATATACACATTTTACAGATGAGTAAATTGAGAAGAACTGTGAGGCCAAGGGACTTCATAAGGTTACACAGTAAGTCAGCAGCAGGACTGTGAGTAGAACCCAGGAGTCTCTTACTCTTACCTCTCGGTAATGCTTCCCTTGCCTGTGTTTGCAGAGGAAGCCATATAAAGTTTTACGTTTATCATCTATCACCACGCAGTAGGTGTAGCTATTCAAACCAGTATACCCAATGGCCAAGTTCTACCCTCACTCCAGATTTCTATATGTGACCACACTGAAGTCAATGGAGTTTTTCCATGATTATAACTAAGATTAGTTACCTAGGGAGGTGGTGGAATCTGCCTCCTTAGAGGTTTTTAAGGTCAGGCTTGACAAAACCCTGGCTGGGATCATTTAGTTGGGGATTGATCCTGCTTTGAGCAGGGAGTTGGACTAGATGACCTCCTGAGGTCCCTTCCAACCCTGATATTCTACGAATCTAAGATCAGACTCTTACCCTGCTTTTAAGTTGTGCACTCAGCAAGTTCCTGAGAACTTGAGGCTCTGCTCCCTTACTCTGGCACCCCTTTGAAGTCAATAGAGCCACACTGCCATAAAAGCAGCGTGACAGAGTGCAGAATCAGGCCCTGAATGTTTAAAGTCTGTGGTCCAAAATCTCATTTAAGATAACTGAATTACATTATTTCCTTGGATGTTAAAAATCGCCACCAGAATCAGTGCATTTTCTCTGTACCTGAAACTAAACGGGTTTGGGGTTTTTTCTTCCATCCAAAAATGTGTCAGAGACATAATTTATTACAGGGAAACTGTGAACGTACAAAACAAAAAACTGACATCTGCTTACTTCAAATGCCTTTGCTCCAAGAAGACAGAAGATTAAAAAACAGTTGAGATGGGCAAACAAACCCATATTTTACCTTTTTCTCCTATCTTAGACACTGTTACGTGCTGTGGGCTAAAGCGCAGATGACTCCCGCTTGATTTATTTTTATTTTTTTAATCCGGTCTTGCTCTTTTAAATTTGTGGCAGGACTGCTGGCCGCAAGCTGTACGTTCAGGAATGCAGGTCATTAAAACGTACAGCTGAGTGCCATTCACCCCTGGCAGTGCATCAAAATGAGCCATAATGGTGGTGGCAGCTTTGGAGCATCTCTGAGTGCCACTGCTGCTTGAGAGTGTTTTATGGTTCATTGACAAGCTCGTCACGATGGAAAATAATGTCGCTGACAGTGTAGTTTGCTGGTTTGATCCTGTCTTTGCTTTTATTAGCCTTCCCTCCCAGGGTTTTTGTTTGTTTGTTTTTTGTTTTTTTAAGCAGTCAGACCCACATCTCTGCCAGGCAGAGCCGTCTCAGCAATGGCTTTCCTTACAATAGTTGCATGCGAACAGGCGTGTGGCTCCAGTTCTGATCTCAGATATGCGTCACATCCCACTGCACGCCATGAGTAAACAGACATTGTGTGCGACCATTCAGGTAGAATAGCTGATTTCCCAGTGTAATTAACTCCTTCTCTCCACCCACTACTTTGCTCGTAGAGGCCACATGGTCCCATTATGCTGGAAGTAGGAACCATATAACCATAGAGCTATATGCACTGCCAATTTGTCAGCTGTGCACATGACAGTGAAAGGGTGAAAGCTGCTACAGATTCTTAGGATGAAGTATTTTGAGCCATGATGTGAGTAATACGGTCACTGCGGTTTAAAAACAGTGTTAGAAAGGATGGCTCAAGCAGTAAAGACTCCTGCCTTTAGGTCTGCAAGTCCTGAGTGCAATTCCCCAGGGATAGCTTAGCGAGAGGTAAAAAGAAAAGGAGTACTTGTGGCACCTTAGAGACTAACCAATTTATTTGAGCATGAGCTTTCGTGAGCTACAGCTCACTTCATCGGATGCATACTGTGGAAAATACAGAAGATGTTTGTTTTTATACACACAAATCATGAAAAAAATGGGTGTTTATCGCTACAAAAGGTTTTCTCTCCCCCATCCCACTCTCCTGCTGGTAATAGCTTATCTAAAGTGATCACTCTCCTTACAATGTGTATGATAATCAAGTTGGGCCATTTCCAGCATAAATCCAGGTTTTCTCCCCATCCTTCCCCCCCCCCCCCCCACACACAAACCCACTCTCCTGTTGGTAATAGCTTATCTAAAGTGACCACTCTCCTTACAATGTGCATGATAGCGAGAGGTGTCATTACACAAATGTATATTGGGCTGAATTGTCCCAATAACCTGGAGGAGGGGGTTCTATACAGGCTTAGTGGCCCAGTGAGCACCTCAGGCATGCTGCTGTACCATCCTGGAACAGGACTTGGGCAGGACCATGTCCTAGGCTCTTTGATGAACCTGGCACAAGTCGTGGCACTTGGCTCAAGCAGTTCGTATGCTGACAGGAATATTAAGGACTGCCAGTGCGATTGGCCACTGTAAAGCAGTGCAATATGGACTGTGCTTGTGTGCTCCCTGCATCCCTTGTTTCATGGGTTTTTGGATCTGGCTATAATCTTGCCTGAAGTTTGCAGGTGTTTGGATCTAGAGTTCTGGTTTGGGTGGGTCCATCTCATGATGGCCATGCAAAACTGCTGATCTAAATCACTGCATCTTTTTGATGCAAACAACTGCCTTGTATTATGGAATAAATGGGGGGGAAGGAAATACCATTACATATTTCTTTGCAGACAAACCAATACAAAATAAAAAAAAAAGGCAAATGAAATGAGAGAGTCCTTGTTGACACGGTAACGGACATATTTTTGCCTGTGTAATTCTTGGCAAACCCTGCAGGAAGTGGAAAGGGTTGAGACAGAATCCACATGCAACACAGTTCTACACCTTCTTGAGTACAGCTGGCAAGCTGCCTATTCAGGAAATGAAAGAAATTGTCCAGGAAATGGCAGCATGCTCGATAATGGTCACGTGATGCAGGCAAAGTAAGTAAGATGTGCAAAGCAGGAAAGTTTTTTACTTGGGATTTCATGCCATTATTGAATGTTTTGTCTGTGTATATAACAATAGCTTTAAGAGCAGAGTTGTGTGATATGCACACTGTGAAAGTCAAATCCACACAGAACTGTTTTGGAGTCTATTGTAATCGCAACGCTCAGACCAAATATATCACAACCTTCGTTAAGGGTCTCAAACTTTACAATGAGCCTGGGATGGTTGTGAATCCAATCTGTATGGGATTCATAGATTGGCAGGGTTTCAGTGTGAAACCAGGTGAAACCTGCTGGCTGCAGCAGAGTTTCATTTTGGCTTTTTCAGTCCATTCACATCTGGAATTCAAAGCAAAATCCCACCATTGGTGAGAACCAAGGAGAAAGTTCATTAAACCAAACTCTCCAGTGAGGTCAAGCCCCTTTTAATACTTCAGCAGTGCAAAGGGGCCATAAACCCGACACATCTAGGTAGCTGGGGATCCCCTGGCACAGGAGAATCCACAGAAGCCATAGGGCAACTGCAATTGCTCCTAAGCCACTCCATTCTCATGGCCCCTAGTTTAGGGGGCTTCATTGTAACATCTCATCCTCTAGCTCTTCTTGGTTTCCAGAACACTCCTCTGGGGCCATGGGCAGCTGTGCTTAAGTTAGAAAGCCCCAGCTGGCTCCAAAATTATGGTGCTAGGGATGGTATATTGAACCACCTTTGTCCACTCCCCCCACATCTTGCACCAAATGCAGTTCAGCTGGACCTGAGAATAATAATATTGCTTCCACTTGGGTAGTGCCTTTCATAGAATCATAGAATGTTAGGGTTGGAAGGGACCTCGGGAGGTCATCTAGTCCAACCCCCTGCTCAAAGCAGGACCAACCCCCAGCTAAACCATCCCAGCCAGGGCTTTGTCAAGCCTGACCTTAAAAACCTCAAAGGAAGGAGATTCCACCACCTCCCTAGGTAACGCATTCCTAGTGAAAAAGTTTTTCCTAATATCCAACCTAAACCTCCTCCACTACAACTTGAGACCATTACTCCTTGTTCTGTCATCTGTTACCCCTGAGATCAGTCTAGATCCATCCTCTTTGGAACCCCCTTTCAGGTAGTTGAAAGCAGCTATCAAATCCCCCCTCGTTCTTCTCTTCCACAGACTAAATAATCCCAGTTCCCTCAGCCTCTCCTCATAAGTCATGTGTTCCAGTCCCCTAATCATTTTTGTTGCCTTCCGCTGGACACTTTCCAATTTTTTCACATCCTTCTTGTAGTGTGGGGCCCAAAACTGGACACAGTACTCCAGATGAGGCCTCACCAATGTTCAATAGAGGGGAACGATCACATCCCTCGATCTGCTTGCAATGCCAGCCCAAAATTCCATTGGCCTTCTTGGCAACAAGGGCACACTGTTCACTCATATCCAGCTTCTCGTCCACTGTAACCCCCAGGTCCTTTTCTGCAGAACTGCTGCCTAGCCATTCGGACCCATTCATTCATTCTAAGTGCTTTGTTAATATTAATAAACTGAAACCAATGGGAACTGCTGCTGGTATTTAGCACTTGTGAGAAATTGGGCTACACGTTTAGATGCTTGAATCATAGAAACACATGGCTGGAAGGGACCTCAAGAGATCACCTAGTCTATTACTCTGCACTGAGGCAGAATTAAATATAGCTAGACCATCCCTGGGAAGTGTTTGCCTAATGTGTTCTTAAAAAACCCCAGTGGTGAGGATTTCACATTCTGTGTAGGAGGTTCCAATGCTTAACTGTACTTATAGTTAGAAAGTTTTTCCTAACATCCAAACTAATCTCCCTTCCTGCAAACTGATTACTTCTCTTCTTATCCTTGGTGGACATGGAAAAAAATTGATCACCATCCTATTTATAATAACTTTTTTTATATATCTGAAGACTCATTTTGTACCCCTCTCAGCCTGAGGACATGGAAAGGAAATAAGCAAAGACTTACTCATAATGGAAAGATATGTATTGACTTGAACAACTGGACAAAGGTTGCATGTTTTGTTTTAGTATTATTTGTTTTGCAGTAATACCGGGAAGCCCCAGTCAAGAACAGCCCCATTGTCTAGGCACTACACAAACTCATGGTAAAACAGTCCTTGCCCTGAAGAGCTTAAAATCTAAATAGGCCAGACAGACATAGGATGGAAACGAACACAGACACAGAGAGATGAAGCATCTTGCTCAAGGTAACACAACAGGTTAGTGAAAGAACCAGAGGAAAAAAACAGGTCTCTTGCCTCCCAGTTCACTGCTGGAGCCACTAGACCACACTGACTCAACTCACTATATTGAGATTCTCAGTAAAATTCTGCTCACACTTATACCCGTGTAAAATTGGAGTGTTACCACTCAAGATACTCCGGCTTTATGCAGTTACATCTGGTGGAATGTTGATCTCTCCCACTCTTTCCCTGTGGCATACAGTTTAGTCTCCTGAGGGCTGAAATGCTTTAGTCTAACTAAAATCTTTGGGTTTAGTATCAGGCTATCTGGGGGGAAATTAGTGGCCTGTGATATACAGGTGGTCAGATTAGGTGACCTAATGGTTCCCTCTGGCCTTGAACTCTATGAAACAACCAGAATTGTGCCGATTGTTTAAGTCCATAAAGTTCAGTCTTGCTTTCTTGCTAGATAGCTAGTGTTTTTGTTGTTTGTTTTTGGATCATTGTCAAATTGTATTACAGAGTCAGACATTTCCCTTATCCCATCATGTTTCCATAATATTTTCCAGTACTTAAACAATAGTCATATTTCTTATTTTTGTAATTTACTTGTCCGGGGAAGACAGGTCAGCTGTAGCATCTGCTTTTTGGTGAGATCCTGGTTTTTTATACCCTTTTTCATCAGGGTTGATTGAGACATCAGGAGGTCAAATGATTTATTTAAGGTTACACAGAAAGTGGCTCAGGGAGGAGAAGAACTAAGGAATTTCTAGGCTTACAGGCAGTTGGTTTTATCCATTTAACATCTATTAATGACTTTTCCTCTATATTCCAGTGAAAAACAAAAAACAAAAAAGTTTTTTTTTGAAAACCAGACTAGTAGCACAACTGGGAAGAAACATCTGTAAATCACTGTACAGCTTTGTCATTATTACTTACCTTTGCATTACTGTCATGCTGAGAGATCTCAATTGAGAGTGGAGCTCATTTGGAGGGTTGGTCTTATGTTTAAGGCATTGGAGTGAGACTCAGGAAATGGTTCAAATCACAGCTCTACTACAAATATCTGTGTGTGCCAGTTTCCCATCTAGAACTCAGTTCTCCTACCCTTTTCTCATCTATTTAGCTTGCAAATTCTTCAGGTTGGGGGTTCTGACTGTGTATATGTCTAACACCTAGCATAACAGGGCTCCTATCTTGGTAGGAGTGACTATATGCTACTGTAATGCAATTAAATAGTAATAATGAAGGAGGAACACTGCTGAGCTCAGTGGTATTGCACATTATAATTTGGAGCAGATTAGCCCCAAGAACTAGCCACCTAGCCTTTGACCCCTTGGCTATTTGCTGGGAAAGGAGTGACTACTGCAAAGAACAGCTTCAATAACATGTTTAATTGCATTGACTGAATATTGTATTGCTATGTAGCTTTTCTTCTTCCAAATAATCCTCATGCACCACAGCATCAGAGAGTATCATGAAATGGTGGCGTATATCCCACCAAATATTTATTTATTTCTTTCTCCCCTTTTCTCACCATCCTATGTTACAGAGCAATTTGGGCTCTTCTACTGATCCACGAAAGTATGCATTTAGCAAATTCCAAGGACTGGTATGAGAGATATATAAAGCATGATGCATTGTCTGTTAGAGACACCCACAGAGGCAGACCGCATCTAGTGGAATGGGGCTCTGATCTCAGTACCATAATACAGATTATAAGTGGTAATAATAATGTCTTTAACATTGCATTTTTTTCAAAATAAATAGTTTAGCCATCCTTATTCTATTATCCCCAGAAACCTAGTGCTTGGCCACACCTTCTTTAACAAATATTTTTTAATTTTTAAAAAAGGATTTCTGAGATATTTTAGACACAGTCATGCAGTCTGACAAAAATAACCCAGCTTGCAGGTATATAACAGGTAACTGGAATGAATGAAATCATCCTAGATTTACAAATTTAACAATGCAGTCGAATATGAGACCAATTCTGATGTCAGATGGAATGTCTGCTTTTAGACTATAGTTTCTATAAGGTGCTCAGATACTATGGTAACGAATGCAGTTTAAGAATCTATAGAGAATAAAATGGAAAGAATACAATATTTTTTTATCCTTATCCTTGTTAGAATCATAGAACAGAATCATAGAATATCAGGGTTGGAAGGGACCTCAGAAGATCATCTAGTCCAACCCCCTGCTCAAAGCAGGACCAATCCCAAATTTTTGCCCCAGATCCCTAAATGGCCCCCTCAAGGATTGAACTCACAACCCTGGGTTTAGCACGCCAATGCTCAAACCACTGAGCTACCCCTCCCCCCTTGTTACTTTACTAGGGATCATTTCAAAGTGAGGAGTTGTACCCTGGGGATGTAATCCCATTGCCATTTTGTCACCTGTGAGACAGGATGATCCAGTATTGATTTTACTGCGTAGGTCAGTAGAGTAGAAGAGTCGCAAAAAACTAAGTCATTCCATCTTTCTGTATCGGCTCCTTTCCCATCACAGACTGCCCTCTTGGATCCTCAGTCACCATGAGGTGCCACCCTTCTCTCCACCATCCACTTCTCCCACTCCCAGATCTGCTCTCCATTGATCCCAGGCCAACAAGCCTTCTTGGAATCATAGGCTTAGAGAGGATCTCAAGGGTAATCTTGTCTAACCCCCTGCCAAGATGCAGGATTTGTTGTGTCTAAACCATCCAAGGCAGACGGCTATCCAGCCTCCTTTCGAAAACCTCCAGGGAAGGAGCTTCCAAACCTCCCTAGGCAGTTTGTTCCATTTTCTCACAGTTCTTACAGTTAGGATGTTTGTTCTGAGATTGCCTTTTGTCCTGTCCTCTATGGCAAGAGAGAACAACTTTTCTCCATCTTTTTAATGTCAGCCTTTCAAGTATTTGAAGACCACTATCATGTTTCCGCTCAATCTCCTCTTTTCCAAACTAAACATGTCCAGTTCCTTCAGCCTTTGCTCAAATGGCTTGCATTCCATCCCTTTGATCATCTTTGTCACTTGCCTCTGGATCCTTTTCTGTTTCTCCATTAATAGTTACTCTTTGTTTGAGGTTGTTTAACCAATTATGTATCCAGTTAATGCTAGTTCTGCTGAGCCCACATTTCTTCAGCTTACTTTTCAAAACATCCTGTGGGACTGTGTCAAAAGCCTTGCTCAAGTCCAGGTATATTATGTCCACCTCATTTCCCCAAGCCACGAACCAGTTACCCCATCAAAAAAGGAAATCAAACTGGTTTGCCATGGTTTTTTCTTGGTAAATCCATGCTGGCTGCTAGTAATTACCCCCCCCCCATCCTCAGGTATGCGCAAATTGAATGTTTTATACATTCTTCCTGCCTCCCATCCCCAGGCAGTGGCCCAACTCTTTCCAGCACCATTCTGGAATGACCATGACAGAGAACACCACTCCCATACCTCAGTCCCTGCCCAAGAAACCACCCTACCACTCCACATTTTGATGACCTGATGTTGAATTCAGGAATCCATGGATTTTGTTACATCTGTATGGAAGGGAAGACATTTCTAAAGAGCCATTATCCCTGAGCGATATTTTCAATATTTTGTGCTACAGCAAAATTCAGGTTTACATAGTGAGCCTCTCTTTCTCTTGCATTCATTCATTCTGATTACATTAGCCAACCTTCAGTCCTTTGGTTCTCATTCCCCCACAGCTCTTGTCCTTAGTGACCTATCAAAAATCCCCAGCCAGGGCTGTCTTTATTACTTTCTTTAGAATTCTGGGTTATAATTCATCAGGACCCAGTGCCTGTCAACTTTTAATACTTCTAATTGCCTATCTGCTCTGGTATAATCATAAAGTCTTAACATTTCACTTTTCCCCCAGGAAAATGTATCCTAGTCTCAGGGATGTGACCTTCAGCTCCCTTTGTGAATGCTAAGGAAAAGAAATCATTCAGGCTGTCAGTAATACTACCAACCTGACTGTCACGGACTTCCCATTCATGCCACTTAATGGCTTTGATGGTCTTATTGCCTCACTGTTTACTTCAACATTCTTAGGGAGGGCTGTCTTTATGTCCTTTTTAGTGTTGTTGTGTCCCTGTCGGTTCCACAGTATTAGAGACACAAGGTGGACAAGATAATATCTTATGTTGGACCACCTTCCATTGTTGAGAGAGCCAATATTACAAGCTTACACAGAGCTCTTCTTCTATATAAGCTTGAAAGCTTGTGTATCTCACCAGCATAACTTGTATTGGACCAACTTATCACCTCACCTACCATGTCTCTCTCTATATCCTTTGGCATTTTTGTTTCATCTGCTCCTGTAACCCCTTCCTGGTAAACCTTGTAGAAGTCTTAAACTTTTGTTTGGTCTCTAGATTTTAGGAGTGAACCAACTGTTTGATAGAAAATGGAAACCTATGGGAACACAAATGGAAGTCTGCCTTAAACTAGAGAAGGGTGAAGAACAGAACCCCAGATCAGGATATTTCTGAACTTCAGGAAAGGTCTGATTCAGATCAATATGTCACAAGCTGCCTTTATATTTATAATGGGCTCAATAAAATCTCCAGCTCTGCATAACCCCACATGTTGGAAGATTTCAGGTTTATCTTTGCCTTTAATTATACCCAGATCTTCAGATCTATGTTCTAAGCTCTACCATACATTCTTCTGCAAGGAGTTTCATCAACCAAGCATGCCATTAAAACTAAATGACCAGAGGACTCCCCATGGACAAAACAATGAAGTGGCAGGATGATTAGCAAGCTCAGGCCAGGCTTGTTTCACAGGAAGTTAGAGGAATGTGGCTGAGTTTGTGGCATTAGGTTGCACCATGCTGGATACTTTGAAGCAATATGAAAACATCTGTGTAAGTGGCAAGAAGAAAGACAAGCATAATTAGGGTTGCTGGTGTTAGATTAAAAGTGATAAAACTCCACCCAAGGAAACATATAGAAGAATATAAAATAGATATTGAAAATATCTGAAAGGTCAAAAATTGTCTCCAGCTGACAGTGGTGATCTCTACAGCTCTGCAGTCACTTGGACCCTGGTATCAGGAGCAAGGAACTTCAGATCAGGCCCAGTTTTTTAATAATGCACCATATTTGGCACACAGGCCTTTTGATGCTCATTTACACAGGGGTGACATTTACCCATAGCATCCACAGCACTGGAATTTATGAAGAGCATATAAATTTATGAGTAGAGACGTAGAGGCAGACAGGAACATCTGCCAAAAAATACAAAGAACAATTCAAATCATTTTGAAACTTTACAAACACACACACACACACACACACACACACCCAATGTGAACTGAAAAGAGATCAGTGCTCTAATGAACTGTGTGAATTCCCCAAAATGCTCTTCAAATGGCAGAAAGAAACAGAGAATGGAGGAAGGTGCTGTTGCGACATATCATTCACTGTGGACCTAACCCAGAACAGTGAAGTCAGTGGGAGCTTTCCATTGGCTTTGGATCAAGCCCTATGACTAACTTTTTCAAAAGTCTTTTAGACAGTGTCAAATGTTTCATTCTCTTTTTAAATTTGGACAGCATTACCTTTGCCTATCTTTTCACAATTATCATTCAATTAAGTATAATCGAGTATGGGTGTAGACAAAGTATATTTACCACTGTACAGTAATGTTCATTTTAATGCCATCAGTTTACTATCTTGTCTCTCTCTCTACTCCTTGAGTCTATTCAGTGAGTTCCACATTCTAACAGCATTTGTCATTTTGAACTTGATTGTTTGGTTTCTGCTCTTCTACTCCTCACTTTAACTTTGATTTTCATTTTAATTCTCAATCTAATACTTTTGTGACCCAAGCTAATATACTGGAGTCCAAATTGTCCTCTAATATTATTTCTTCAACCTTATTCTCTGAGTTACTTTAGAATCTAGTCTTGTTCCTTTCCCTGTGAATTGATACACAGATTGAATTAGAAAGCACTCTCTTACCAGATCTAAAATATATTTCCAGCCTTATTTCCTCTACTTAATGCAATCTAGTCTGTGTCTGGGTAATTAAAATTGTCCATTACCACCACTCCAGTTCATTTACATGTTTTATCTTTTTAAATGTATGCAATAATTATATAATACGTTTTGTTTCTACTGGCTGGATGGATGAAAATTTATGCAGGTCGGCAGGACTTGTTACTGGAACTTGAATAATGATGATCTCACTCTACCATTTCCAGGTTTTTCCAGGCTCTGGATTGTAGTGACTACTGTACCGTATTTTCTTTTACAAATGAGACAATGTATGTTAGTTTGTATACCAGCTTCCCTCCACTAGTGCTTGTTAGAAATCTTCCCAGGTGTAACACCAACACCCCTGGGTGGGGCATCAGCAGTGGGGACTGAATCTGGGTCCTCTGGATATGAATGCATGAGCTACTACTGCCAGAGCTAAAACACTCAGCTCTCTGAGCCAAAGGTGCGGTGGACATGGCTTACATATGGATGGCGTTAAAGATCAACAACTGAGAGCCTGAGGGTATGTCTAAACTGCAATTAAAAACCCATGGCTGGCCAACGGGGCTCAGGCTAAGGGGCTGTTTAACTACAGTGTAGATGTTCAGATTCGGGGGCTCTAGGACCCTGTGAGGTGAGAAGGTCCCAGAGCCCACGGTCCAGCCTGATCCTGAACGTCTACACCGCAATTAAACAGCCCCTTAGCACAAGCCCCATGAGTCCAAGTCAGCTGGTGCAGGCCAGCCATGGGTGTCTAACTGCAGTGTAGACATACCCAGAGAATCTGGAGTGTTTTATCTAATGCTAAGTCCACAGAGCAATTCAGTAAGTAAATTTTTCAATTGACCTCAGAACAGTAGATGGAGCTTTAGAGTCCACAGAAACAAGATGGCTACTGCTGTAAGCATTATAAAAAGAGTTTGCTAGAAAAAAAATAGAACATTTCTCAGTCATTCCTATTACATGCTTTCTTCTGTCTATAAACAGCAGAAGAACTTTGCTATCTATGTTTCACTTCCCTCTGCTAAATTTCATTTCCCCATCCAACTACCTTCCTTTCTCATCTGCCCCTTTTCTTCCCATTTCTCACTACTCTTCCCTCTTCTAAAATGGCCTCCCTTTTCTCCTTCCCATATTGCATATAGTTCTTCCACTCAACATTCTCCCTCACAACTTCCTGGGCAAGATCTTCAGCTAAAGAAGTGAAAGGAGCTATGCCAGTTTACACCACCTGAGGATCTGGGTATCTGAGTGAGTTGCTACAACAGCCCTACTCCAGCCTAACTGATGAGCTGAAAACAGAAGGAATGGTGGGATCTTTTTTTTAAACCCAGAAAATAAAGATACACAACGTAGGACACAAATGATGTCCCAAAGGAGAAAGCTGCTGATGGAACTGAGGACGGCAATTAAGGAAGGCAGATTTCTATGCATCTGTTGATACCAGGGCTGCATTTGGCCCAATTTGGCCCACAAAAATGTTTTCTTTATTAAAAAGTACCCTGCAGTTGCTGCTTTTAAGACTTCCTATTAAAATTATATTGGGACCACATACTTGAAACAAAAAAGGCCCTGCTGTGCATAGTTAGGTGAGATTTCTGTAGATATAGATTTTTTTATGCTATCAATATCCTTTAGTGTCAATAATAAAAATGCAATAAAAATCATATTTTTCTGCTCATTTACAGTAGTCAATTTCTTGGCCATTTTAGTTTCATTGTAAAAAATAAAAACTACTCCAGTTTACATTGAGAACTACCTTTCTTCCAACTTTTTAGCTATACCTCCAGGTGATAAAATGATTGCGTTCTAAATCTTTGCAAAGCAATTCAGAATGGAATTAAGAAGTCAGTCTAAACTATGGAACCACTTACACAGCATTGCATTGACTTTAGCTCAGGGATGGTCTTACATTTTTCAAGAGCTTTAGAGAAGAATCTGTTTGAAGACTCGTTTGTAGTCAAAGTGGTGTGACAGGCACATTCAGTTACAGCTCATAGTCCAACCATTTGCATTCAGCCAACTCTGAACATTATGGATAGAACATTAGAAAAATTTGCATAAAACCACATTGTTTAAATTATATAAAATCGGAAGCTAAGCACTAAGATAACACACACAACACTCCAAAACCCAGAGAAACACATTGCACATCTGGTTAATTGATCCATTAGTTCATGCTGTGTATAGTCCACACATAACTCTGTTGGAATTAAACAAAATCCTGAATAGAAGAGGGATTATTAATAGATGAGAGGAAGTTCATGCATGTGATGATTTGCTTGCACAGGAATTTAGGTGGGCTTTATTTCTTTAAGGCCTGATTCATCCCCGCTGCCATAAATGGGAGTCTATCTATTAACTTCAATGGGTGTCAGATGATGAATTTAGAACATATATAGTTATACTAGAATAGTATCTTCTCTACCAACCAATATGTGTTCATATATTACCAAAGGGGTGACGCAATATGGGCAACAATATTTAGCTAGGCCTTTGAAGGAGTAAAGCAAAAATAGTTACCCCCATTCCTTTGACAAACATTCAGATGCAACTCCAGCTGCACTTCTTGGAACTTGGTGTCAGGCATATCAGATCTCGAGGATCAAAAGAACACTTTCATTAAGCCTGTTCAGCATCCCCATCATGATTTCTTTAAAATGGAGTATGGTACTTCACAACCACCATTCCCTTAAAGTGAAAAGACCCTCACTTCATCCCCTTCCCCTGTTGCTTGAAATGTGTGTCAGAGCTTTTACTATACTAGAGGAAAATGCAGATTCTATTTAGATACCTTAAAATATGAAAGAGAAACATGCTTATTAAGTAGACTGCCTTTTATTTCTTTACCAAAGGACCCCATCATGTTTTGGGTCCTCAGGGGGACAGCTTCAAGAACTATAAAAAATGCAATTCCCAGAACTAAGGATTTCAATCTTTCATCTCTCCAGGATTCAAGAAAACAACCTTTATGAGCAATGGAGCCAGGGTGTTAAGTAGCAATTGACGCTTGAATATAACTGACATTTATTTTTCTGATTAAACCTATCCAAGCCAATAAATATATTCCTGTGTGTTACAGCAGTGTATCTGAGGTAAAGCCCAGGAATCTAAAATTAATTTTCCAATATATCAATTATTTCATGGGAGTGGTAAGCTTTTCTCATGGCAGACGTGAGAGATGGGGGAGGGAGGGCAGGAATTGAATATAGTATTTTTTCCTTATTTCAATGAACAGAAAGAATACAAATATTGCATACAATATCTGCTATGTATGCAGACAGTGACTAGGTATAAATATGAGCAATGACATTTCAGGGAGGATGGGGGACATCTTGAATAATAAATTTGAGCTGACATTGAATACATTTTGGTCCAAGGCAAGTTGTATTAACGATAGCATCAATGTTACAGCTGAGGAGGGAGGGCCACAATATCCATTTCCATTAAGAAATCCTATTTTCTGAGGTTTAGTAGCTGGCAAAAAAAAATTAAAATCTTGCCATAAAAACTTTTCACTTACAAATGATATTTTCTCCCAAAGAACTGATGAACAGAAGGAACGTGGCTATTCTGATAGCTCTGAAGATATGCAATGAGAGAAAACAAACCTTTTAATAACGTCAGAAGTTTGTTTTTCATTAGCAAAAGGCAGCAGCTGACTTTTGAAAACAACTCACGCTTAGGATACTTCGTGATACATATTTATAGTGCTCACGTGCAACAGATAAGATACACAAGTCTTTAGTAACAAAGATCTCACATTTATGTCCCAATCCAGCAGTCCTAGCTATCACCGTTACTTTAACAATAGCAACTCAAAGCCCTTGTTTGGATTGAGGCCCCCCGTTGTGTTAGCTGCTGCACAAACACAGAATAAGAGACAAACCCTGACCCAAGAAGCTTAAATAGACAAGACAGACAAATGGTTGAAGAAAGAAATTATTACTATCCCCATTTTATTAATGGCAGCTTTATGCACAGAGAGATCAAGTGACTGTCCAAAAGTCACACAGGAAATCTGTGGCAGAGTTAGGAACTAGACACCGATCTGAATCCCAGTACAGTGTATTAATCACAAGACCTTCCTTCTTAGATCCAGTGGAAGTTTCGCCTGTGGGAATTATGACCAAATTTTGTTAGATGTCCCACTCATTTAAGAAGCCAGCTAGCTGCAGCTGATGTATCAAACCTCATTAATTTAGTTCCAGAGGTTTCTAAAGCTTCATATGCCTTTAACAAAGGAACACCCACTTGTTACTTGGAGATAAATAATTATTTCAGTTCAATGAAACCACTTAGCAGTCAAGTTTTATTCAGACTTACACTGAATATTATTGAGCAAAGGATTTAAGTATCCCTGATTAATGGGTGAATCATAAAAGATTTTGATTTGGTTGAGGAAAAAAAACAACGAAAAGTTCAGATGGGGATGCTTATGCAAACCTCTCAAACCAGCACAACAGGGCTATAAATCTGACAAGAGCAGATTCTCAAATGAAATTTCTGGCACATCATCTTGTAGTCTAAACCAGCATTTAGAGCAGCTTATCACTGTATTTCAGCACGTCTGGTTCTAGTCCTGCCAGAATCTGGAAACGTAAAGGTCAACTACAACAGAAAAGTTATTCAGACTTTTTAACATCACCAAAGAATGCTCGGTTGGAGTTAGCTTCTAAAACCAGGCAGAGATTCCAGCACATCTTATTCCATCTGAACTGGTTTGCTCTTTCCTCTAGAGATGATTGTTTTCAACATACTGATGTGGTTACAATTTCAAAGAGATTTAAATACTCTGTATCAGAGTCCAGAGATAAGCAAGCTACTTAGCCAGCTGATGAAATTCTGTAGAAAGTTGTGAAAACAATTTTTCTGTTTGTATTTTTAAATTCTGTCCTTTACAAAAAGAGGGTCTGTTTCTATAAGGGGATAACAATGGGCCTTGAAGGTACTGCTCATCTCAAAGACAGGTGTAATCCTTGTAAGAGAAAAGCCAGCCAGAAATATTTGTACCGGTCTTTCATAATATAAAAGTGGGCCTGGATGACTGCAAGTTCTTGGCTTTCAAAATCAAAGCTAGAAGTTGGAGAGTTCAAGAGTTTTTGCTGAGGCTGAATGCCTCAAACAGCCAAAAGGGTCAGCTGCAATATAGCTGCATTTTGAAAGACTTTTGCTGATATTGTCAGCTGTCTTCAAAATCCTGGCCAAATGATTTTTTAAAAAGTCAGCATCCCCTTGGCAATGGTTCTATCTCCAGGGTAGACACGGAAGAAAGCAGGAAAAACTGCGGAAAGGCCTTGCATGTCTGAGATGCCACTAAACGGTTGCGCTGTGTCACCCAAGTTTCCTTAGATTTTGTAAAGTGCATGAAAGTTCAATTGACAGGCAGTGTATTTTCCTTGAAGCATTTGTTCATTCTTTAAAAACTGTTTCTGTATCTCGACCCTCAGGAAAAAGTTGTAGGACAGAGCACTATGGTCTACCACTGCCTCTAATAATGTTCTTTTGATGCCTGACATTTAAAAAGGCAGTATTGCTAGGAAATGTAATGATCTGAAACCAAGCAAACACGCCATTAGCTGGAGGAAAGTCATTTCTTTAAATTGGAGAAAAATGACAGCGACCATATTCATGAACACTCTTTTTGCACTATACGTACAGTGCATGACTGTGTTTAAGTTAATAGATACAAGGATGTCTGCTTTGCCGCTGATGGCTTCTCATGTACTGAGTGGCTCTAGGAATTCTATCAGAAGAAAAACCTTCAGAAATTAATTAGGCTTTCAGCTGAATGCTAAGGGGCGGGCCCTCATCTGATGTAGATCAGCATAGCTCCATTGAATTACAACAGCGGAGAAGCTGGCTCTACAGCTCTTTTCTTTTCATTGAGGCATCACTCTGGTTCTCTGTCTTCACAATTACAGTAATTATTTATTTTCTAAAATCTATTTTAATGTATCCCCGGAACGAGGGTCTCTCAATCTCTGTTACCATTATAGCGTCACGTTAGCACAGATTTTAAAATGTAAATTGATCTGTTTTGATTGATTTTGTCTGACCTTTTAAAAATGGATAAAAGTATTTAAATGGGGGGTAATAAACCACTTTAGGTAACTCTAAACACTTTGAAGTATAACAAATGTGCATGGATTAGCTTATTAATAGAGTGGAGAGCTTAGAGAATGGTCCAGCAAGCTGGCCTTCTGTGAGGGGAAACAAAAGCTTTCTGAGCTCTAAGCTTTGGGAAAGCGGCATTAATGTCAATGGAGAAAATGAAACATGAGGAACAGGAAAGATAGCAAGAGAAAATAACATTAATACTAGTACATTGCTCTTCTAGGGGCTAATGCAGAGCCTACTAAAGTTAACTGAAGTCTTCCCTGTGGGCACTGGATCGATGTGTCAGGGTGAAACCCTGGCTCCATAGAAGTCAATGGGAGCTTTGCCACAGTTGAGCCAGGGTTTCACCATTGTGCCATTTATCCAGCAATGGATGATCGCATTTGCTGTGCAGCACTCCCAGACTGAGGAGCAATGGATGAGCTTATGGCTCAGTCCCCTGTCATCGACGTGGCAGTATATCGTACGACCGCCAGATCAGCAGGTTGGTTTTATATTGGACTAGGAAAATTTCGTTGCTTTACAAATGAAATCATGGGCGCAAGAGCATTGTCTGGGAAAGTTGCTCACGTGGCCAGTGCAGGCACACATACCTGTTTTGGGAGGCAAAAACGTCATTTACGTGTACACAGGTGTGCACATTTTTTGCAGGCCCAGGTTGGACACTACACTTAAAAATCTGGCCCATGTGGTGGAATCCTTTGTCTCCTCTATCATGTTTTGTTTCCTCCCCTTACCTGTTTTTGGAATAAACACACACACACACAAAATCATTTGAAATGAACTGTTGGGACTCACAAAAATTTTGAAAAAATGGTTTGCAATGGGGAGATCTAAGATGCCAGATATTGTGCTTTATTATTGTTTAAAAGAATACAATCCACATTCCCCTCCTCATCAATTATTGGGGGTGGACCACATCCACCCTAACTGAATTGGCCTTCAGCATTGGTTCTCCAGTTGTAAGGTAACTCCCCTCTTTTCATGTGCCAATATATATTTATGCCTGTATCTGTAATTTTCAATCCATGCATCTGAAGAAGTGGGTTTTTTACCCATGAAAGCTTATGCCCAAATAAATCTGTTAGTCTTTAGGGTGCCACCAGACTCCTTGTTGTTTTTCTAACTCCGACAGTCTCTCTAAACAGAATTTCCCAGGTAACATTGAGAGAAGGATGATACAGATCCTGATTTTTGCTCATGCTGTGCTGATGGTGTGCTGAGACAGCTGCCTATCATGCTGACCAATATTGTCTCATTGTTTCCTTGTACTGACCCATCAGTCCATGTGTATCCATCTGTTGTTTCTGGTTTCATACTTAGATTATAATCTCTTTGAGGCAGAAACTCATTTGGTTCTGTGTTTGTACAGCCCCTAGTAGAGTAGGATCCTGGTCCATGACTGGGGCTCCTAGATACTACAGTGGTCATACATAATCATAGAAGTGTAGGACTGGAAGGGATCTCAATAGGTCATATAGTCATAGAATCATAGAATATCAGGGTTGGAAGGGACCTCAGGAGGTCATCTAGTCCAACCCCCTGCTCAAAGCAGGACCAATCCCCAACTAAATCATCCCAGCCAGGGCTTTGTCAAGCCTGACCTTAAAAACTTCAAAGGAAGGAGATTCCACCACCTGCCTAGATAACGCATTCCAGTGCTTCACCACCCTCCTACTGAAAACGTTTTCCTAATATCCAACCTAAACCTCCTCCATTGCAACTTGAGACCATTACTCCTCGTTCTGTCATCTGCTACCACTGAGAACAGTCTAGATCCATCCTTTTTGGAACCCCCTTTCAGGTAGTTGAAAACAGCTATCAAATCCCCCCTCCTTCTTCTCTTCCACAGACTAAACAATCCCAGTTCCCTCAGCCTCTTCTCATAAGTCATGTGTTCCAGTCCCCTAACCATTTTTGTTGCCCTCCGCTGGACGCTTTCCAATTTTTCCACATCTTTCTTGTAGTGTGGGGCCCAAAATTGGACACAGTACTCCAGATGAGGCCTCATCCATGTCAAATAGAGGGGAACGATCACATCCCTCCATCTGCTGGCAATGCCCCTACTTATACAGCCCAAAATGCCATTGGCCTTCCTGGCAACAAGGGCACACTGTTGACTCATATCCAGCTACTCATCCACTGTAACCCCTAGGTCCTTTTCTGCAGAACTGCTGCCTAGCCACTCGGTCCCAAGTCTGTAGCAGTGCATGGGATTCTTCCGTCCTAAGTGCAGGACTCTGCACTTGTCCTTGTTGAACCTCATCAGATTTCTTTTGGCGCAATCCTCTAATTTGTCTAGTCCAGTCCCTGCACTGGAGGCAGAACTATGTAATAACTAGACCATTTCCGACAGATGTTTGTCTAACCTGTTCTTAAAAACCTCCAATGACAGAGATTCCACAAGCTCCCTAGGCAATTTATTCCTGTGCTTAACCACCCAGACAGTTAGGAAGTTTTTCCTAATCTCCAGCCCAAAACGTCCCTTGCTGCAATTTAAGCCCATTGCTTCTTGTCCCATCCTCAGAGGTTAATGAGAACAATTTTTCACACTCCTCCTTGTAACAACTTTTTATGTACTTGAAGACTGATATCCCCTCTCCCCCGGTCTTCTCTTCTCTAGACTAGACGAAACAAACCCAGTGTTTTCAATCTTTCCTTGACTTTTAAAAATTTTTGTTTCTCTCTTCTGGACTTTCTCCAGTTTTCCACATCTTTCCTGAAATGTGGCACCCAGAACTGGACACAATACTCCAACTGAGACCTAATCAGTGTGGAGCAGAGCCGAAGAATTACTTGTGTCTTGCTTACAACACTCCCACTAATACATCCCAGAATGATGCCTGCTTTTTATTGCAACAGTGTTACCCTGTTGACTCATATTTAGCTTGTGATCCACTATAACCCACATATTCCCTTTAGGGTGACCAGATAGCAAGTGTGAAAAATTGGGACAGGGGAGTGAGGATAATTGGTGCCTATATAAGACAAAACCCTGGATATCAAGACTGTCTCTATAAAATTGGGACATCTTGTCACCCTAATCCCCTTCCACAGTATTCCTTCCTAGGCAGTCATTTCCCATTTTGTATGTATGCAATTGATTGTTCCTTCTTAAGTGGAGTACTTTGCATTTTTCCTTATTAAATTTCATCCTATTTACTTCAGGCCATTTCTCCAATTTGTCCAGATCATTTTGAACATTCATCCTATCCTCCAAAGCACTTGCAACCCCTCCCAGCTTGGTATCATCTGCAAATTTTATAAATGTACTCTCTATGCCATTATCTAAATAATTAATTAAGGTGTTGAACAGAACCAGACCCAGGATCAATGTCTGCGGAACCCCACTTGATATGCCCTTCTAGCTTGACTGTGAATCACTGATGATTACTCTCTGGGAACAATTTTCCAACCAGTTATGCACCCATCTTATAGTAGCTCCATCTAAGTTGTGTTTCTCATTTGTTTATGAGAAGGTCATGTGAGACAGTATCGAAAGCCTTACTTAAGTCAAGATATACCACAAGACTTGTTACCCTGTCAGAGAAAGCTATTAGATTGGTTTGACATGATTTGTTCTTGACAAATCCATGTTGACAGTTACTTATCACCTTATCTTGTAGATGTTTGTAAATTGATTGATTATTTGCTCCATTTTCTTTCCAGGCACTGAAATTAAGATGACTGGTCTGTAATTCACTGAGTTGTCCTTATTTCCCTTTTTGTAGATTGGTACTATATTTGCCCTCTTCCAGTCCTCTGGAATCTCTCCCATCTTCCATGAATTTTCAAAGATAATCGCTAGTGGCTCAGATAGCTTCTCAGTCAGATATCTCCTCAACCACAAACTGGGAATGGATCAGTTGACTATTACCAGTTCTGTTCATTCCCTCTGAAGCACCTGTCATTGGCCACTGTTGGAAGACAGGATACTGGGCTAGATGGATCATTGGTCGACCCAATATGGCCATTCTTATGTATGTTCTTATGTCAGCTCCTTGAGTATTCTAGGATGTATTTAATCAGGCCCTGCCAACTTGAAGACATCTAACGTGTCTAAGTAATTTTTAACTTGTTCTTTCCCTATTTTACCATCAGATCCTACCTCATTTTCACTGGCATCCACTATGTTAGACTTCTGATCGCTCCTTTTTTGGTGAAAACAAACAAAAATATCACTTAGCACTTCTGCCATTTCCACATTTTGTTATGGTCTTTCTCCCCTCATTGAGTAATGGGTCTTCCTCTTGCAATGATGATGATGATAAAAGTTATTCATAAATATTTGTCAATTATTTTGAATGAACAATTATCAGTTTATGGGTAATTTACAAACTGTTCATTTCATTATTTGTAGTATGGGGCTGGTTATCAAACAAACCTGGTATTATTTCTACTCCCTAATTGGATGACAAACTTTTTAGATAGGAGAATAACAAATAATAGATAATAAATGGCAATGCTCTTCCTCACACATGAATATCCTTGTCCATATGTGAATACAAGTATTGTCATTGTACTAAGAACAGTTATTCTCCAGCACTAATGGCAGCTGTTGACAGAGCTGTTCGACAGGAATGAGCACAGACAGATGTGAACATGGGAAAACTGAACATCATGACAATGAACCATTTACAAAATAATTTAAAATAATGTGAAAATTCTGACCAAAATGAAAATAAACCAGGAAACACAAAAGTCAAAATCCTTAAATCACATCATGCTGAGAAATCAAATTCAATTTGTGCTAAAGACATCTTGTATGCTAACTTCTTTTTTTCAACTTTGTGACTTCCCCTTTAAGCACCCCAATGTCCTGTGCTAATGGCCCCCCAAGTTTTGTTTTAATTATAATGCCATAATAATATAGCTCAAACAAACCATCTCAAGGCTCCTGTGCAACACAGTATAGTGGGATGCAATTCGAGTATTCATTTGTTTAGAAATAGAATGGGAAATAGGCCAGGACTAATAAATCCAGTCTCTAGAATTAGCATCACCCTTTTCTTAGATTCAGAGAGTTGAAATCCAATGCTGTTTACAGAGGTACAAATCACCTCCCTACTCTTACTCCTCTTTTTATACAGTCAAAGACTGCATTCGCCCTTTGTGCCACAGCATCACACAGGGAGCTTCCAAGCACTCTTAGAGAGATGTGCAAACAGAAGGATCATGAGAGATTATGATTAATTCAATGCCATGTGCTTCACTGGATTGGGCTCTAAACGCTTTCCAAAGTTACAAAATCATAATAAATATGGGGCTTATGGTGATGGCCCCTCAAAGAATCTTACACGCACCAGTTGGCTCTAAAATGACATCATGAAAAGTCGATCCACTACAGATTGGAAGCAATATTTTTAGTGAACAGTTTTTCAACTTGAGGGAAGAAACACTTTGTTTTAGAAGAGGACAAATGTTAGATGGCCGAACTTTGGTATTTAAAGCTGATCTCGAAAGGCCTAATTGTGACTTACGCCCAAGTTAATTAAGAGAAGCTCCACTGAAGTCAAATGTCTTACTCTGGTGTAAGTGAAAATGGAATCCATTCTGGAGCCCTCTGGAGTTTTCCCTCTAGAAGCTTAAAAATCAGAAAATAAAAAGGGCAGTGTCTCGCAATACAGTAATCCTCTTGTAAGTAGTTATTGGATGAATGGATTTTTTGAAGAAACTAGAAGCTGCTTGTTACAGGATGATAAGTAAAAGCTCCTTCAGCTGTAGCCAACAGCCGTTTAATTTAAACTGCATTCACGTCGACAAAAACAGTGTCTAAACTGCATGCACTAATAATATCCTGCCTATGTATTTTGCTTGTAGATGGTCATTAATATCATAATGACCCCCTATGATAGACAGAGTGCAGCGTATGCAACTATCATATTTAGTTTATCACAGAGGGATAGTCTGGCTTTAATTCAGTGCTGAATAACTAGGGTATTTTCAAGAACGGTAATGTGAACTGCACTGTATTTGGGAAGGTATCAGACAGATACCAAAATGATTCTACATTAGGGGCTTTCTATATTTACTTCTTCCCTGGGCCATGTCTTGCATAGCTCAGATTTTCACATGAATGACAATGTGGGATGGTGAATATGTCCTAAAGACGGGCAGGGGCGACTGCAAAAAAAGGAGAGCAAAAAAAAAAAGGAGCATGGGCCAAGGGATGTGCTGGCTGCCTCTTCCCTTAGCCCCCAGTGGCCAGGAACAACAAACCGCGGCCAGTAGGAGCTGCGATTTGCCAAACCTGGCGTTGCTGCAGGTAAACCAACCAGCAGATTTCCCTGACAGGTCATGTGCCAAAGGTTGCTGATCCCTGAACTAGAATGTAAAATCACTCCCAGCTATGTTACACAAATGCCCTCCCAGCATTCATGAATTACATACAGGGTGACACCTGCATAGTCCTCAGTCCCAGCCTTGTTCCCCAGAACTATGTGTCTTGTACTGCTCAGTACCCTCTTGGACAATGTAAGCTTATAGTAAGTCCATAATACCAACACTAAGTAATGATTATGCAGCAGGCTTCAATCCAAGCACACTGGTTTAGATAAAGCAATAAAACAAGTTTATTATCTAGAGAAAGACAGATTTTAAGTGATAAGTGATAAGGCATACAAGTCAGGATTGGTAACAAAAGATAAAACTGCAAGCTAATACCTAAATTAACTTAAAAGCAAAATGTCTCTCTCACCATAAGCTACAACAGTTCACAGACTGGATTTCTCTTCAGCCAGGGACCCATCCCCCAGTTCAGAGTCCTTTACGTGTTCGTTGATGTCATGAACAGAGACTTGGAGGAGGAGAGGGGTAATGTGGAGGTTGCTGTCTTTTATTTTTATATCCTCCTCCTCCTCCTCTTTGAGGATTGCCCTCCACAGGGATGTAGACAGTCTACAACGTATGTGAAATTTGAACGGTCTCTGAGACAAAATGTAAATTTCTTGTTTACACCTATTCCCCTGCTGATTAAGCAGGAAATGGTACTTTAGCACCTTGTTGGCATGTTAGTGTCCCTTTGACTCTGATAAATTGGTTCGTGGGCATTACCCAGAACTACAACATATTTCAGTAATAATCATACAGTAAAATTTCATAGCTTTACACAACGTACTATCACACACATTTTAACAGGATAATATTCAGCAAATTATGAGCTTTCAGATGATGTCTCACAAGGCATACTTTCTACAAAACATATCATGACCTTATAAAAGTGGTGAACATGGGGTACAGAGTGTCACATCTACCTAACTGCTCTACCATTTTAATTGGAGGAACTACCTTTGTCTTGTTACCATAGCTGTGGTACGCTCTTAAACAGTTGCTGAGTTTCAGCTGTGGAGTGTGTGGTCAGTTTGTAAGTGAAGTTTGACATGTGAAGTGTTTTGGGATTAAAGCTATTTCTGTGAATGCCCGTAGGATCATTATTTCTAATGATTTCCCTCTTTTCTTCAAGTAGCCTGGTTCGTGTATGCTGCCTTCTGGATCTTGTGCAAAGCGTGCAATGATTCCCTGGTTGAATCTTCTCTAGGGACTGGACTAAGGAGTTCTAGATCTAAAATCACAAACCTCTGTTATCAGGGTGAAAAAGCCCAGGTCCATTAGCTCAGAAGCAGAAAAGGACAACATCTTTTTTTGCCCTGAGGAGTGCAAATATCCACACTGATATCAATGTGGGTAATGTCTAATAGAAATCTTGTTTTGCTCTTTTTGGTTTATGTACTTAAAGGTCAATCGTCTGTGTTTCCAGTGGTAAAAAGAGAACTGGCTAAACTAAACTGAACTAAACTCCATATTCCCCAAATGAGAAGTGGGTAAACTCAGTTTCCTCTTGACTACACCACTATCTGTTCAGTATTTTGTCCTGTTAACATCTAATGACATAACAGGCCTATACATAAGATTTACCTCCCAGCATTTAAGTTTTAAACATTGTATTTATGATTATGTGGCAGCACATTCTGTTTTGCTCATTCCTATCTTACTAGCTAAACCTACAATTTAACACCTGCCACGAAAATCCAACAAAATGGCTTCTGCTATGGCTCCTGACCACATGGGGGCAGGTTCAGCCAATCAGAGAACCAGAACCAATAACACATCATTTTTGTGACCAAACATAACTAACCACTGCAAAAAAAAAATTTTTTTTTGAGAAAGAAAGAATTAAAATGAACTTTCACACAAAATTTCATTTACCCCGCCCCCCCTGAAATTTGCTTCATATTCCCAAACTCAAAACCCTCTTCCCCCCAGCGTAGTTTGATTATTAGACATATACAATATGTGGTGGTGAAATAAATATGTGACTAAGGTAGGTTGTCTTGCATGTATGTGGGGTTTATCTCATTGAAATATGAGAGAGTCTAGCCAATTTCTCTGTCCTCCACATCTAATGCTGTGTCAGTTCTACTTACTCTCCTTATCATCTGACATCTAGGATGTCCTTTATATTGTGACACATTATTGAAAAGATGGAAAATCTTGAGCAAATGTCATTGCCTCTCTTATTGGCCATTATGTCCTCATCTGAAGCAGTAGGCATGCTTCCCTCCTATTCACAGGTGTTACTGCCCCTTTGTTTAACAGCAGTTCTTGTTGCCTTAAAAAGTAATTCACATGAAGGATGATAAGGAATCTTGAGTCTCATAACATGTTCCTGTTTGCTCTCTGAACACACCGATATAATCAGTTAGCCTGGCTGGAATTTAAAGAGACACACAGTCAACCTGTTAAGGGACACTCACACCACGGCGATGTGTATGGTTTAAAAACCTAGATTAGATATAAATTGTAGCATCCATAAATGAAGCTAAATCCCGTGCACTATTCCTGGAACCAATGTATTGAATATATTTAGACCTGGCAGAATCTAATTTTAAAAATATGTAACTTCAGTGGATAACAACGTTTATTTATAAAGCATTTTTTAATTTTTATCTGTTTAAACTTTCACATTTGCGCAAAGTTCTGGGTTGTAAGCAATTTTATTTTTCAGAGTAACAGCCGTGTTAGTCTGTATTCGCAAAAAGAAAAGGAGTACTTGTGGCACCTTAGAGACTAACCAATTTATTTGAGCATAAGCTTTCGTGAGCTACAGCTCACTTCATCGGATGCATCCACAGTATGCATCCGATGAAGTGAGCTGTAGCTCACGAAAGCTTATGCTCAAATAAATTGGTTAATTTTATTTTTATCTATTTAAATTTTCACACTTGTGAAAAATTATGGGGGGGGGTCAGACAATTATTTAAGGACAGCTGATGTGGAGAGTCAAAAAGTTATAAAGCTTTATAACCGTTAAAAACACAATTTGCAAACATGTTATGGCAGAGTATACAAAGTGAATAGCCTTAAATCAAACTCTAATAAGTTCTCAAGCATCATTTTTCTTACTTTGCCTATCTGTAAATTTTGATCATCATCAATGGAAATATTTTTGTTGCTTTGTGCCTGTATGGTAAAAATTGATATTTCTCAAAATTTACTCATAAAAATTCAATCCTTCCAAGCCTACATTTATTAAAAAATGGTTCTTGGTTTTGTACCTATCAACTATTCTCTATATATCAGTTGAATAGATGCAAAGTCAAGAACCAAGTTTTTTATATATGTATGTTACAGTAGCAGTGCGGGAGTTGCATGTCTTTGTGACTATTGCATTTCAGTTAAAAAAGAAGAATAAAATAGAAATATATTTTCAAATGAATATGACAGTGTTGAGGGAAGGGTATTTCAGGGGACTGGATAATGGTCAGATCTGATCAAAGAGCAAAATACTGATTTGCAAATATTTACACTGAGTTGGGTTTGCTTTTTTTTCATTGAGCAATGGTCACATTATTCATGAATATCTAGGCAACCTCTGGATATTTATGAATCCCAAAAGTTTTATGGATCTTAACACGAATTATTATTTACTTGAAAATTCACACTGGAAGTACGTTATTCATTATTCACCATGTCCATCCAGGAAGTAGAAGTGATACCATGTTACACAGGAGACCATATACATGCCAGAAGTAATAGATAAAGTCAATGGCTCGCAAACAGTCCAGGGTCTGAAAAATTATTCATTCTAACTATTCTGCAAATACTTATACATAAAGAAGACGACATTTCAAGAAGATCTGTATCATTTTGTGAATGATTCACTAATCAAAAAGAAAGGGTCTATATGGCACAATAGGGCCTGGTGGATGACTGACGCTTCCATGGGCAATGATAATACAAATAAATAACCATAAATAAAAATAATAAAGATTTGTAAACAATGGTTCAATTAGCTCTGGTCATGGGATACAGAGACTTCCACCTCTAGATCTTAATTCAGCCATCTCATTAAATCACTAGAGGCCCTTACTGTTTTAGAGCTATTTGGTGGCCACTATGAAATGAACTGGTCAGATCATTCTAGTTTTTATTAGATAATTCTCCTCTATTTGACAAAGAATACTGGACAAGATCCTCCACTTTTGCAAACCAGTTTAGCTCTATTCAGGTTAATGCAGCTAAGCAGATTTTCTCCAGCCCGGATGATGACGACAAGAGATGGGCATGAGACTCAGAATTTAAACCTAGATTAAGATTTCAAATGCCCGAAAGACTGGGGTGTTCAGCTCCAGGGCTTTGTCTTAAGCCCTTCCCTTCCTCCTATAAAGGCATTCTCGTGGGTAGTCTAAACAACAGAGAGAAGCTAAGGAAAGAAATCCCATGGCAACTGAACTACCCACTCATGCCTAGATGTGGTCATGGCGGGGCAATGTGCAAAAACTGGCACTGCTGCGGCCCACACTGAAGCTGTTATACAGAATCAGAAGTCTCCTCCTGCTGCAGTAATCTGAGGCATTGCTTTCAACAGCAAGTGAACGATTTTCAGACAAAAGCTGATTTTTAAGTTGATGATGCCCTTCCAGCTCCCTGTAGTGGGAATGAAAGGCCTCACACATAACCTCTATTCTGGGGGTTATAGAAGTCTATTCACATGCAAGAAAGAAAGATCAGCTACCCGTAAATTTGTAAGAGCAGATAGAATATTCTATCCAGTCATGATCACCAGCTCCAAATCACTCTCTGTGCTTTGTTTCCTTTGATAATCTTTCAGAAAACCCGTGTATAGCTCAAGCATGCATTCCAGTGGGCAGTAAGCATGCCAGTCCAAATCCTTAGGAGATATAAATCAGCATAATGCCACTGATTTTAATAGAGCTCTGCCATTTAACACCACTAAAGGATCTGGCCTAATAGTTTCTTTAATCCTTTAGCAACTTTATAACACAAATAGATGGATATTTGTTTGTACTGAGGGAAAAATTACTCGCTTTAGCAGAAACCAACAGCCCTCTCTCTTTCCCACCTTGCTAAGTTACTCAGACTAGCAAATCAAGCAACACTCTTTGTTTCAAAGCCTCTAACAGACAGTGTGGTAGATTTACTTTAAGTGCTTGATTTTTCTGCTTGTTTGTGTGTGTACTGCAGGCAAAAACATAATACAAAATTTCCAGTTACACAGCTCTGAGCAGGAATACATGTTTCTTCCTTTGTATATGATTTCCATAACTATTTTCAGGCTTTGATGTTATTCATCTCCTTATTTTCAGTTACTTCAGCACAGCTGTCTGTGCATGTTACCTGAGAACAAGTGTGAGACTTTTTGTAAATAGGGCATGGAAATGCACAGAATAAGTTTATCACAAGAGCCGGACAAATAAAACAACATTTTTAGGTTACCATTCATTTACATTTTAGTAAACATTTCCCTTGGATTGGTTTCCTGGCTATGGGACCTCTTGCATGAACTCAGACCACTGATCTGGACTGCCCTTTGATCTGCCTGATACTTAGGCATTACACAGGGGCTGTCTTTCACTACGTGTATGTACAGAACTTAACACAATGAGACCCAGATTTTAGCTGGAACTTCTAGGCACTAACATAATGCAAATAACTAATTATTGACCAGCTAGCATATAAACTATATACTATATACTGTCTATAGATATTCATTGTATAGATTTTTATACACAGAGAAACAAGGTCTGATGTTCATTTGGGGTTTGACTTAGTATTTACTCCCCTATAAGAAGTTCCATCGACTTCTTGTGTGAAGAGGAGTTTGTAAATTTGGGCCTTTAATACATAAGAAATAAATTCATTAACATAGAGAATATGGGCCACGAAAGTTCAAGAGTTGATAGCAGAGGAGGTTGACTTCCTTAAGGGGCTAAGTGATTTCTTCATCCCTCGAAGTGGAAGGTATTTTAATATCCCAGGAGCCTGTATTTTCCTGGAGGGGAAGAGAAAATGCTAAAAAAGAGATTTTCCACTGCACCAGAGCGATAATAAGGCAATTAAAGCTTTTAGCACTATTAAAAGTTGACAAAGCACCAGGCTTAGATGAAATACATCACAGAATTTTGAATGGAAATAGCGAGTGAAATAGAAAAGCCCTTGGTGAAGATTTTTGATAGCTCACTAATGACAGTGTTAGTACCAGACAAAGTAATTTCAATATCTAAGAAAGGAGCAGGGTTAAAGAATGAGCACATTTCACCTGGATTTCAAGAAATTATTTGATAATGTACCTCAAGATGGATTGGTTTGAAAAGGTCATGCAGGATGGTCGGCAGTGCAGGTGGCAAAAATATTGAAACTGGGCAGAAATTGTCTTTGAGTAAGCAGCCAACAGTGCCAGCGAAAGCAGCTCAAAGTGTTAATGTGACCATCTTTTTAAAAAGTCAGTAATGGAACCCCTTCCATGACAACATTTTTCGGGGTTGCAAAATTCTTGTGCAGAAGGTGAAGGTACATAGATATTAGTCAGTAGTCTCTGGTGCTCTGCATTCTGGCTGCTTTAGTTGATCTGCTCAGTCAGAAGTAGTCCATCTTGGAAGTAGGTCAAAGAAAAGTAGTTCCGATTCTTCTCCCTGTGCCTATCTGTCTTTTTCTTCCTCTCTATGGTTTACTGTTATGTCTTGATCAAACATTTTAGTTATTAAAAAATCTGAATTTGATTAATTGACAAACCAGAACGTTTCAGGCACGGCGAAAGGAAATCTTGGGACAGCCTATGAAAAACAGGGTATGTCCCAGTAAAACCAAAATGTTTCATCTCTTTGGTTAAAGAGCAGCACCCTCAGTACTAGAGACAGAAGCAGAGCCAATACAGGAAGGACCACTTTGCATAAAGACTCAAAGTTTTAAAAATGGCTAAATTGGCCAATTGCATAATGTTGGTAAGAATTAGCAAATATGGTGAGAGAGAACAAATAAAATGCAAAAAAGATTTGAATAAGGATAGGCTTAAGAGATCAACCATGGCTCATCTAGCCCAGTGCAAAGAAGTTCACGGGAACTACACAGAGGATTAAATGGCAAAAAGACATTTGGGAAAACACAGCTCAGAATTATAGGCCAGAGAAACTAACATGAGGTGATTGTGAACAGTATGCTCAAGCCATACTCACAATAAAAAGGCACTGATGCTCTTGAGAACCTATATGCCTAGATGCATGCATACAGCATAGTTATATGTGACCAAACTTGCTCTGACTGACGTTTAGGGGATGTTATTGGGCGTTCAATATGTTATCCATAGACACTAATCAGAATCGCATCCACGTAGCAAGAAGAGCATAGACCCGGCATAGAACATTGGGTGTTATCTTGTCATTAGCAATAACCTTGTCAGCAATTAAAGAGCTGCTGTAAAAATGAGAGGTTGAAGTAATGTAGAATAATTAGGCAAAAAGTAGTTTCCATAAAACACAGCAAAAAGGGAAAATGAGAGCTAAATGCACCCCCATTGCTTTGCACTGCAAAAAAGTCCAGTTTGGAGAGAAAGGAGCACAAAGCAGATGCCAGGACTTGGCTCCTCCATCAACAATGCTGTGGACAACCAACAGAAGCCTGACTGCTAATCCGTGATTGAGGTGCCTGTGTCATAATGAAGCCACAAAAGTCTCTCTCTGTTATGTGAGTGTGTGTGTGCATGCGTGTCTCTCTTTCTAAGAAGAAAACAGGATGCCCTGACCTCTACCAGGATTCAGCGCTGTTCCGCTTGTGTGTAATAAAACTCTCAGCATGTCACTTACAGTCCTCCTAGCATAGGAATACATTTTACTTGGGGCTTCCACATACACTAGGAGGACAGAGAGTCCTGTGGCACCTTATAGACTAACAGACGTATTGGAGCATAAGCTTTCGTGGGTGAATACCCACTTTGGCGGATACATGTAGTGGAAATTTCCAGATGCAGGTATAAATATGCAACCAAGAATCAGGCTAAGGATAATGAGGTCAGTTCAATCAAGGAGGATGAGGCCCTCTTCTAGCAGTTGAGGTGTTAATGTAAAGGGAGGAGAAACTGCTTTTGTAGTTGGCTAGCCATTCACAGTCTTTGTTTAATCCTGAGCTGACAGTGTCAAATTTGCAAATGAACTGAAGCTCAGCGGTTTCTCTTTGAAGTCTGGTCCTGAAGTTTTTTTGCTGCAAGATGGCTACCTTTAAATCTGCTATTGTGTGTCCAGGGAGGTTGAAGTGTTCTCCTACAGGTTTTTGTATATTGCCATTCCTAATATTTGATTTGTGTCCATTTATCCTTTTACGTAGGGACTGTCCAGTTTGGCCGATGTACATAGCAGAGGGGCATTGCTGCCACATGACGGCGTATATTACGTTGGTGAATGAGCCAGTGATGGTGTGGCTGATCTGGTTAGGTCCTGTGATAGTGTCGCTGGTGTAGATACGTGGACAGATGCCACTGAGGATTCCTACAGCTGTGCTTCTGTCTCCTTTCCACTGATTAGTGTTAACATTGAAACAGAGCTACTTCCTGCTATTCATTTTTCCACCTAGCAGCAGTAGACTGGCCAGCTGCCTTGCCTAAAAAGCGATTGAGGGAGAAGAGGGTCAAGGAACAGCTGAAGGAACCAGACGTCAATGGAGAATTCAAGTTTGTATATGTAGCTCAAGATTTGACAACTACATGGGTGGAGCTACTGTATCATCATGAATGAAAGTGCTGATTTCATTCTGCACATAGTGAAGCTTCTGACACACACACACACACACACACACACACACTCCTGAACCCCAAAGTCGTATCATTTTGTCCTTAATCCATATCAATAATTGCCCATTAAGTAACAGTTTGCCTGCACTGAAACAGGATAATTTAGCTGTAAGTGGCAAGGGATGCAGGCGTGCTAGTGGACAAGAAACTAGGTTTGTTTTTGCAACATGGTACAGCACTAAAAGAAAACCAGTATGGGCTGAGGTGAATATTGAAAGGGATCCAATAAAATATAGGGAAAAAATGTCATAGTAGCTCTGTAGTGGTCTTGTGAGAGCTCACCTAGATACCTCAATTCCAGAAAAATGTTGATGAGTTGAAAGATATTTATAGAAAAGCGCAGGTGAAGGAATTGATTTATAAGGAGAGTTAAATGTTTATAGTTTAGGTAAGCAACAACTAGAACAAAATAGGTCTACACTTTAGAACAAAAAGTGTTTTCATCAAAAGACCTTTGTTTAAAAAATTGAAAAAAATGACTAAATGTTAATTGCAATATTTATTCAAATTTTGAAAGTGTTTAAATTTTTCATTTACCAAATGTTTCAGAAATGAAAACTGTTGATAATTGACAATAGCCATAAAAATTCTGATTAAAAATTTTGCATGTTTAAAACCTTGTGACATATGAAGAACAACTTCGAAATTCAAAAATATTCTGTGGCATTTTGCACCCTATTTGAGCAGTTCTGCTAAGTACAGATACACACTGGGGATGATGGGAAAGGTGATTGTAATGAGGAAGATGATGGTTAACACTTCAGGTTGTTCTGCAAGGGATGGTGTGAGTATATGAATGTTCAGATGTATATTCTGTAGTATCTCTATCTACCTTACTGAGTTCCTATAGTGTGAGTGTTGCAACTGCACATTGGGGTTCCCAACTATATAGTAATTTGAATAATACTGGGCCTGATCCTGGGACAAGAACCTGTCAACCCTCATAGTGATAACTGGGGATTCTTATGTAATCAATATAATGAATACATAATCTAAATGTCGGGCGACACCCAAAAGCACACGTTATGTCACACAGAAGAATGTGAAGGGAAGGCACAGACAGGGAAAATGAACAGATGAAACAACTGGGTAGAAGAGTATCCAAAGTCCTTCAATTTCCTAAATTAAACGGATTTGAAACTTATATCTTGAGCATTTAATGCACCAAGGGGACACATGATATTGAAGACTTGAGAAGATAACTTTTCTTCCCAGTCCCATAAAGTGGCCTGTTGAAAGACTTGTGGAATGCAAAGAAACAGAACTGAGGTGATGTTGTCCCATTGCTAAAGGCAACTTAGGGTAATTGCACTCTCACTGTCTGGCTGATGAAGCTTGTTCAGGACAATATGAGAACACTGAACTGGCCCCTTGCTCTAGGACACAATCAATACTAAATTAGCCTTTAATTACAAGCCTTTTCATTATTCAGTGTTGACTTATGGCGTGGAAGCCGCAGCTGTAAATCTTTCCCAAGCCCTAGCTTTGATTCCTGGTATTCCTCCACCACCTACTTGTTCAGGAAAACATAAAACCTCTTTTGGACATCATTTCATAATCTTACAAGGTTAATAGGAGACAGATGCTGCTGCTCAGCAAGAGTAATAATAAATTTAAAAGCTTCTAGCTGTTCTAAGGTTGCATTACAAGGTAGAAAGTGATTTGTCTGAAGTGAGAGAGCAGATCCTAATCAATTTCACTGTAGTTGGCAAGTAATTCTTATGTACAAATCATGCAGACTCCTACCTGAATTTCAACAAATTGCTCTGAAACTGTTTGCATGAACTACAGCACTGATTCAGGCCAAATCCAAATTCTACTTGAAACCCATAGGGGATCTAAACCTCTCTCTTGTCTCAGCTAACCTGTAATAAAATAATGGTTTTTGGCTCTCATTAATAATATATCTGTATATGAGGATGCGGTTGTCCTGTGTTACTGTAAATGTTCATTGCATATATTGGAGATTGGATATATTCCTCTCTCATGTTTATACTGTAAAACAAAAATATAGAATTTAAAAAGAAACAAAACTGAACTTTTATTATGTGTATTATTGTAGCACCTAAGATGCCTAATCATGGTACATATACTTGGTACATATACTCACCAAGCCCACTGTGACATTGCACTCCATATGTTTTATGGAAATATGCTTATGAGTGTGAATATGATGTAACTGGAATATGCTTTATGAAAAAGGTCTCTTGTAGGGTATCATAACAAAGGTTATAACCTACTGAATATATTCCTCCTATTTATATGCATGTATCATTTTTGTATCTGAAGCTAGAAATATGAAATATGACTCTGAGGTCCTACTGTAATTCTGCAAAGTGTGGGCCATTAATGGTGGTTTAGAATCTTGATGGCTCCCATTGACTAGGACAATTGGTTGTAAATGGTTTATTTACCTGCACGTCTTCCTGTGTACATGTGGGCCAACCCAGGGAGAACGGAGACTAGGGGTCTTATAGTGACATGTGACCATGTCACATGATACTGGAATCCATCTTAATCCTTGTACTTTTCCATTGATAAGGCGGGGGTGGAGACAAGCACAGACAAAACATTCCTGCCTTGTGCTAAAGCTATAAAAGGGGGAGGGGGGAAAGCAGGACAAAAGAGGTGGCCACTCATGAGAAAACCCCTGCTTACCACCTGAGATGTCTGCTGGAACTAACAAGGACTCTACCAGGAGAAAGGATTGGGCCCAGACTAGGAAGGAGTCTAGTCTGTGAAAAGAAAAAAGAAAAAGGAGTACTTGTCTAATGTAATCAATCATTTTTTGTCAAGTCCAAATTTCTTGGTCAAGGTATCGTCAAGGTCCAGACTCCAGAGAAAATAACTGGAAAAAAAACAACAATGATAAGTAAATAAAAAGATTTCAGGGTCTGTTCAAAAGCATCTGGCGATCCGGATTTGGCCTGTGGTCCACCTGTTGACTACCCCAGTTTACTTAATGTAATGAGTGTACCTCAGAAAAGATTTGGAGGTTCAGCTGAGACAAGAAAGCTAAAGTCTGGGTACTTCATTGACGCTAATCCCAACCATTCTATTCTGTAAATGGGGCAGTGGGATCAGAGCATGAACAGTGGAACCATCACCATGGTATCTCAGAACACAACCTCTCCAAAGATCTGAAGTCTACAAATCTGGTCAGGTAATCTCATGAGAACCATTTTTCTTGTGCAATGTCCAGTGTGACCTTCATTTAGGGTCAGGACTACCACAAAACCAAAGTTGTTTTATTTTGGCATTTCCACTTGCACTGAAAACCAGGAAGTAGAGGTGTGCAAAAAAAAAAAAAAGTTTTAAAACATTAGCCAAAATGTGTGCATGAAACCAGGAGTTTAAGCATCAGGTTGTGTTTGATTCTTATTATAACTAAACTAGTTTACACAGGTCTATATTCTTATTTGTGTGGATAAATCTTCAGTAGAGTATGTATCTAAACACTGGATAACAAGTGAAAAAGAGACAACTTTCCACTGAAACAAGCTTAGCACAGCTTCTACTGTCTTAGCCCAGAGATGGCTCCCATTGGCTCACCTTCTAGACCTGCCATATATGCTTTGAAAAGACTCGTTTTGACTCTTTGCTACCACAGAGAGCAGAGCATACTGTAAGGTCCCGAGGCCTTTTTCTGCAGCCACATTAGGACAGCAGCAGCCATGAGCTAAAAAGCAGAAAGTCAAATCCTCACATTCCATCCAAATTACATTAAAACAATGAAATACCGGGCTGTTAAGAAGGCACTCCTGTCCTAATAGTTCCCACCATCGCCAGATAAAGAAACAGCTCTTAAGATGTCTAAAGAAAACTTTGTTTTATAGCATTCTGTCTGGCAAGGAAACACTTATCAACAGTTGTGATTCTGAAATCTATACTTCTTTACTGTTTTGCATTTATGGTCCCTGTTTATCTATATGGTTTCTGCCTGGTTCTTTAGGTATGCAACAGATAGGAACAATCAATTTTGCAAGATTTAAATCAACTAAGGTGTTGGGGTCTGATTGGTTGAAGAATCGTTTTGCAATACGTTAGGGTTGGTCAAAGAATTATTTTGTAGTACTTTAAAGTAATTGGGTAAGGTATAGTCAAGCAGGACTCGAATTTAACTATATAAACTGGGGTCCAAAAGGAAGTTCTTTGGAACCTAACTCCAGAACACAGCCCAAGATCAGAGCTGCCAGATCGCAACACCCTGCCAACCATACCACGCAGAAGCTGGAGGAGTCCTGGATGTCCTGATCCTGACTAGCCACCATGAAAAGTTCATCTGCCTCACTGGGAGTGGTGAGCATTGTGTGCTTAGCATGTGTATTCTGTTTTGGTAACTGTTCATAAATAGAGATTTAGAATATTACTGTGTAAGGCTCTTTCACTGGTAAAATGTCCTGCAAACCCACAGAAGATTACGCCCTGATCCCTAGGAACTGGGTAAGGGTAGGTGCCTTTCGGCCAGACCCCTAGGAACTGGGAAAGGGCGAGGATGCCTAAATTAACCAGGTTACACCCTGAGCCCACAGAAGGGTAAAGGTGGGCTGCCCTTGAATGTGCAGGTAAAAATACATGAGTAAATCCCGCCTCCTTTCCCATGGGCTAAAGGATGCTAACTGCTTCACAACCTTCCGAAGATGTATGGAGTGGAGAGAAAAAAATTTAGGGAACCCAGCTAGGTGGGGATCTCAGAAGTGTTTGAAAGGGAAGAAATGCACCAGAGGAGGAACAGAGGATGCAGCTTCTGGATTGGCCTCTATGCATAACAATTTTCTATGAAAGCAGGAACACGGAAGCCTGGGGAGCTATTTCGCTCCAAGGGCTACAGTTGTTACTACAATGCAGTATGGGTAGGGGTAGCATTCAGTTCTCCCCAGCTCATCCAACCCCCTGAACCACACCTGACCATTTGGGCTTGGTGTTGGAGGGAAGCGCTAACCCATCAGTAGCAACTCTGACTTGAAGATGGAGGATTCTGCAAAGTGGTTAAAGATGACCTGTTGCAGAAAGATTTTGTGGCAGTATCACTCAAACATGGCAGGTTTATTATTACTACACTGTGCTGCTTTCTCCATTGTATAACACCATAATGACAACTCTCTTAAAAATCAATCAATCCCTCTGCTGGAAGATTATAAATCGTACATTATTGTGCATACCCCAGCAGCAGCATTTCAAGGATTAGTGTCTTGCTTTTCTTAATCACTTTTTTTTAAATTACCAAAAGCAGACAGACCATATGAACAAATCGCTTGCTAGAATTTTGTTTTTTCCTAAAGTTAAAATTGTTTGGGAGTGTGTCAACAAATGTACAAACACAACCAAAGCCAAACATTTGGCACTTGGATAATTTTAAACCAACTCTTAAATATTTGGTTACGAAAGATGCTCCTAACGTGAATATATTTTATCCCTTCTTTCAGTTCAAAGTCATTTTTCCCCCAGTGAGTTCTATTCCCCTAGAGACAGGGATTTACAGATCAAGAGATCATCCATAGACACATTCTTCGCTCTCCTTTTAGCAGTGAGAAGAAATAGGCATCCCATGCTCACTCTCATTAATTGCTGAAATGTCTTCCACTTTCTTAGATCAGCAATAATTTACATTTAGTATCAAATCCATTAAGGAGGTTCACAGGTAAGCACTGTGTAGAATTCAGTCACTGACATGAGATTCACTCTAAGGGTTGTGTATGGCTTTATTCAGCTCTGTTGCCCTCTAGGAAACAACTCAAAAACCTAGAGAAATTCACACTTTAACAAAAGCTAAAGCTAATATAACTCCTAGCTCTCACTATGCAGATATGAGGGGCACAAGTACTTACTAGCAACAGCACGTGTCTTTGTGTCTATTAGCCTCTCCCTATGCTAGATCAGCTAGCTCCCTCTCTTCCCTCTATCAAAGGGGAGCACAAAAAGGGTCACTATATATAGGGTTCATAGCTCCACCCTTCTTCCAGGTGTTTAAAGGAGAAAGAGATGGAGTCTGCCTTCAGCCCAACCCACCACTGACATTCAGCAGGAGTTGGCCCCCCTCCAGCTGCCTGAGTCGGGGGGGAAGGGCTAATAGAAATTTACCACTTCCTTCTTCCTATCTCAGACCTGTAAGTTTGTTTGGGTTTCAGTCAAGCCAACCCTGTTACAAAAAGAGCAGGGGACCTGATCCTTCCCTACCTCACAAGATGCTGTGAGGATAGCATGTAAAGGATGGGGAGATGCTACAGTAAATGGGATGCTACAGTAAATGGGAGGCAGCTTCCTTCTGACAACTTTTTCTTTCATCCCAGGGCACTGGAAAGACTGGGTTTGCTTTCCTAGCCTCCAGCCCAGCAGGCCACACTGAAATTACCAACAGCTTGCCCACGCTAACAGAGCACACCTGTCGGCTGTTAAGTTAGGAATGTGGTTGTCATTGACCCAAGCTGCCAGGGTTCTGGGAGACCCTCACTGTTTCCTAAGCTGTGGGATGAGGGCTTGGGGAATGTGAAGGTGTGACAAGAAATCTACTTCAGCTGTGCACTGCAGGGTTGGTGAGTGAATCTTCTAACTCTTCTATCAAATCAGCACAGAATCAACAATAAAAAAGAGACAAAAGAGAGGATTTAACCCTTTGCTAACTAGAGAAACCTCTTGGAGAGTTTGGGGAATGTGTGTGAATGGCGTATGCCTGTGGTGAGTCTCCCTGGTATACAGGAGGGGGAAAGAACAGTATTTGCTCACAGAACTGCTTCCAAGCCCCAACCTATCAGAACATCAGAGGCCACTCTTTGATCTTTGTGGGAGCCCTTCCTTTATCAAGCCCTGCACACCAAGGATAGTAAAAGGCATACACAGAGATGTTTCAAGAAAAGGGGGACTTGTGGCACCTTAGAGACTAACAAATGTATTTGAGCATAAGCTTTCAGAGTCACTTCCCTGGTGTGAGGGAAAGGGAATAGGTGCAGGGACAGACAATAGGTGCTAACAGCTGGGTGGGAGGAAGTTTTGTTTCATGGTCTCTGTGTGTATATAATGTCTTCTGCAGTTTCCACGATATGCTATGCATCCGATGAAGTGAGCTGTAGCTCACGAAAGCTCATGCTCAAATAAACTGGTTAGTCTCTAAGGTGCCACAAGTACTCCTTTTCTTTTTCCTTCTTTGTTAAGTTACTGTAAAGATTTAATTTTCTGAAGTTTGAGGATTTTTAATGGGCAACCTGAAAAAAGAAAGAGAAACATTTTATTGTAAACTCAGGGCGTAAAAAAAAGCACAATTTTGACATCATAAAATTTTAGATGAGATTTTTAACTGTACTTTTGAGACCTATAATTCAGAACTGTACTTCCAGCCATGCGTTATCATGCATGAAGTTGAGTCAACTATTTACAGTGTTCCCTGACAAATTTAGCTCCTTTTTTCTACCCATATGAACAGACTTTGATTTTAACCAATTTACTCATTGTGTGTAATTGTTTGTCAAACAGCTGATGTGAACACATTGCAGCCTAAGGGTTGCTACCAAACTATTCACTACTATGCCTATTTCATATTTATTATTCATGGTGTGTGATTGGCCATGTAAATCGCATGTCATTGTTTCTAGTTTCTGCTAGCAGACCTGAACTTTGCAAAAGGAGGAATGAATTCTTGCAGACACTTTCCTAGTCATGTGTGAACAGGGCTATTCATGCAACCGAAAGCCCATTCTCCAAACATGTGCAAAAGCAAACAAACACCTCACCCTCGAACAAATGTCGATGTGTGATCAAAAAGGGGAATGGCCATGAATTGAAACATGATTTACAGTTTGCAAAAATGTTTTTGAATGAATGTTCCCAGCATTTTGCCTTCTCTGTGTGTAGCTCGCAGGAAGGCCAAGAAGGTAAGTCTGAAGAACTGCGAAGGCTGCAGTTGCATATCTGTGTTAAAGTTGACACTGTGTGGCTAAAAGACACATGGTTAAAGCACAGGAACCACAGTCAAGAGATCTGTGTCCTTTTGCATGCTCTGTGGCCTAACACTCATTCTGTGCCTCAGCTTTTCCATTAGCTGTAAAATGCAGATAATGATTTTGTAACATGTCTGTGGCTGCCTTGGGCTTTACAGTGGTCTCTGTGCTGCACACTATGGACACTTAGGACTTCACTGCAAAAAGATTAGAACCAGAACCAGATCCTCCAAAAGCACAGGTACTTATCAGTGTACCTCTAAGGAGAATCTCCTTTAGCTGTTAGTTGTATAATGCTATCTGCACCGGGATCCTCCCACCTGCTTTTGGGCACGAATAAAATCTTCTGGGCAGCAGGCCTCAGGCTTCATTCAGCATTTTCCATTCTTTGACCAAACTCTGACATTTTTCATTTTTCAAGTTTCACTTTTTAATTTTTCCCTTGCCCCACTGTTCTTTTTCTTTCTTCCTCCTTCCCTAGGTGTTGAGTAGCCAAATGGAAAAGAAGTTGGAAGAGGGAAAGAAAGAGTGAAAAAACCTGACCACTGAAAAACTGATTTATTTTCTTTAAAATGTTCACAAAAAATTTTGAATCAATAAAAATATCATTCCTTTTCCAAACCTGAAGAAGGAAAATTATTTCTAATTTCTTGATTTTCTTTTTAATGAAAAATGTTTACCATTTTTTCCACCGGCTCTGGTCCCCTGTAACATTTAAACATTCCCTGGTATTTCCCATGCAAAACTCATGCAGCTGGATGCTTCTGTGTACCCATAACCTCAATGTCCCTGTACATCAATGAAAGCGTCAATCCCTCTTTGTTGCACTATGATGGGCTTACAAAGGGGAATAAATAAATAAAATACTATAGAGTAGTTCATTCTGCAGCACCAGCCCCATGTATCAATTTGCACTGATAAGTTAATTTCCATAATTGTTATTCAGGAATAACATAATTTGAGAGGAAAGAGGTCACCATGGTCAGGATGCCCTGAGAGGATTCTGCTTTGCTGAAGTCAACACATTAAAACTCTCTAAAGGATTCTAGAGAATAATGCCCAAAACCCAATCATTTGGTTAATGTTATTACGTATGTATTTGCTCTCAATTAGAGACATACGGTGACCTCCAAAATAAGACTTTGCCTTTGATACAAAGCTACATGACAATCTTCTTCTCACAGCCTGACCTTGCTGCTTTAGCAGTCAATGGCAAAACTTCCCATGACTTTTATGGGCCCTCAGACGCATTCCCTATACTATGCTCCTGCTTCTGTACTATGTAAATAAGTTGGATCACGAGAATGGAGAGGAAGTGTGCTGTAAGATGAATGGGAATCCTTTCAGCTCGCTTTTGTCTCTCCTGGTGAGGTTCTTTCAGATTAGTTAATGTTTGGTTAAGTTAAAGGACTGTCGGAGTACTTCAACACAGCAAGCCCTGCCCCCTGCAGCAGTGAATCTCAGAACCAGGGTCAGCTGACTTGGTCTCATGGGGCTCACGTTATGGGACTAAAAATAGACATTCCCGTTCAGCCTGGAGCCCAGGGTCCGAAAGCCACCGGCCTCAGTGGTTTCAGAGCCTGGGCTCCAGTCAGACCCTGGTTGTCTACATGGCTATTTTTAGCCTGCAGTTTGAGTCCCATCTCAGGTGCTAGGACTATATGCTTTTGTTTAGCCAAAGTAGGCAACACAGACATTTTTTACAAACAAGATGTATCTCATGTGGGATCGCAAGTGAAACTTCCATACATCAGACAGTATGTCATATGCTACATTTTATTTTGTCACTTAAAATTAAATTCATTTTTAATATGTACAGTAGTAAAATCAAATCAGGATTTAATCCATTTTAGAAACATGTTCTATTACAAGGAGAAATGTGCAGCTTAGACTCAGAATGGTTTAGTGCATTTGCAGTAAATATTAATTCCACGCTGGTTTTATTTCCCCCACCGACCCCCCCAGTATTTTATATGAGACATTGACCTTTCTAAAGATGCTGCTCTGATAATCTGATCCTCAGCACAACAGTGAAATATTATTGTAATTATTTGTTTTTATAACTATGATGGACACCACTGAGACTGTCTTGACTATAACTGGGCCAAGCAGATGGAGCATTGATTGGGTAACTCCTTTATGCCCTATACCAATATTTCTCAACCATTTCAGATTAACGACATCTTATTAGAAGTCAAAACTTTTCCTGATACCCTTACATTTACTACAAAAGTAAAAAAATGTACCAATAATAAACCTTTCTAATATATTTGTGGGTTTCAAGAGGATATGACCTTGCAGAGTAAGCATACGGGGGAGTGAGATTTTCTTTGCTCTAGTTTATAATGAATTTTTCAGTGCCTCATGCCCCCCGGATTGCCTTTTGTGAAGCCGCTGGGGCTCAGAACTGTGCTGTTGACAATATAATTTCATGAGAACACCATATTCCATGGTACTTTGGTCAAACAAGAAAATGCAGTGTAATATTTTGATTTCCTCATGCACCAATTGGCCCAAAAGTTTGTGATGTTTAGGTCTGCATCCAGATTCAGGGTTTTTGCTCTGGAGCCATCTCTAGTTACAAATGAAGCACCATCCACGCTAAGAAAAGAACACGTTACTCGAATTGGTTTTCACCATGATTAACATTCGTATGAAAAGCATGTTAAAATACAGTCCATGTAGAGTGGTTGTAACCCGGTACAGATGGATCCTAAAGGATGTAAGGATCACTCACTATCTGAACACCCAAGTTCCTTGCAATAAATATAGAGTGTTATGAAATGAAAGCCAAAGCAAATGAAAGGTTTTCAGTGGAGGTGGAGAAACATGAGTGCACGTAATCTTCTCATACAGTGATATTAATATTTCTTTCTTTCTTTCTTTTTAGTTTATTTTGCTTCATTTTCTGTTCTACTTGTGACATTCCTATTCCTCCTGGGGATAGTGGTATTTTATAGCAGGGGTGCGGAAAGCCATTGAACAAAACTGTAAACGCTGTATATGATGGAAATCATTGCAAGTCAGAGGGTGCTGCCACACCCCCAGGACCCATAGTTTCAGCACCCCTGCCTGGGGGCAGATCCTCCGCTGGTGTGAATTGTTACAGCTTCAGTGAAGCCATAGAAACCGAGGCAATGAAGCTATGACAACATACACAAGTGGAGGATCTGTCCCCAGATATTTAAAAAGGGGGTTCCTCCCATCAGTCCAGAGTGATTTTTCAGGAGAGTCTCCATTCATATCCTAGCAAAGACATCGTGGTGTGCAGTAGAGATAGATGAGCCAGCTCAGAAAAGAACTGACTCTGAATTTCACACTAAACCTGAATCAAACCCAAATCTTTAAAGTGATTAATTCCCACTACCTTCCACCCCCACATTCTCTGTCAGACCAATGCAATCCCGTCTTGGCTTCAATGGGATTTCACTACTATAACTGAAGGCAGAATTTGGCCTTTTGCATGTAAATTAGATCAGTCCTTTAATTGTTTATGGCAGTAAATATATTTAATGTAAAAATATCAGAAAAGTATATTGAGGGGCTGACATTTAAAGGGGCCTTGACCAAGCCTCTCCTCTTTTGTAGGTGCAATTTTCAGCTTACTAAAAGTGATTTAATTTACTAAAAGCGCAGTGTAGCTTTAGCTCCAGGTCATTGTTGTTGGTATTTCTTGCTTACCACAAGTAGCTCACAAGTTCCTGCTCTCCTCAGACTGGATTTGGACAGCCAAACCGTACACAAGAGGAGAAATACTGAGGAAAAAGCATCCAACTTGCTATTCTGGGTCTTTTCTGTTGTTGCTACATATGTGTAATTCCCATTAGTAGTTACAGAAGATGTGCACATGTGCATTGATGGTAGAATAGACTCCATTCAAAAAAAGTGAATATGAAATTCTTCCTGTTAGAAATCTCTTATCATTAAATATTGCTTTGCTTTCATCTACAACAAGCATAACAAGATAATTCTATTTACCATTCCTCACCAAGAAAAGTAATTAGAATGCAAGGTAATTTCCATAAAATGCATTATGACTTTAATATCAGTAAACTCCACTTAAATATTAAACACAGAGAAAAAATATTAGCTAAATTATCATAGAATAATACGATCAGGTTACTCTAGGAGAAAAAGTGATAAATGTGTTTTAATAAACTGTGCAAAATTATATGTATCATATTCTTGCTTCCTGTCAATTTTATTTAGAGTTAAATGCCATTGTGATAATTAGTTGGGTTTTAGAGTGTTCATTAAAAGCTTTTCTAATGATCACATAGAGGAATAAGTAAAATTTAATTTCTTTCTTTAAACTCAAAGAAATTCATCAAATAAATAAACAAAAAGCATACTCTGCTGCAGGCACACACACACACACACACACACACACACACACACACACACACACACACACACACACACACACACACACACACACACACACACACACACACACACACACACTCTCATGTGATTTCTTCCCACCAGATAAGCATTCAGCACAAGCACAATCAATGGGTCAATGGGTATTTTGCTAATGAATTCAATGGAAGCAGGACTAGGTCCTTTGTTGATACTCTTGGCTCACTGAAGGGGCCCTATTAATTAAAGAGATACTGAGTCAAATCCCCAGTTCTTATCCAGGCCAAACTTCCATCAAAGACAACTCCATGAAGTCAGTGGAATTACACCAATGTAAGTGGGAAGAGAGGCCTTTGTAAGGGTCATGAGGCTCTGACCCTTGGAGCCACACTGTTTGAAGTTAATCTGTTTGATCAGCCACACTGTTTGAAGTTAATCACTGGTTAATTGCTCCTGGTGGTGAGGGGTAGTGCTGAGCTGACCTAAGCAGGGAGACATACGAAAAGTCACTTGTTCGGCAAACTTGAGAGTCGCTAACAGGAGAGTTTTGGAGGGAGCTTGGAAAGGGAGTGTGAGAGGCCTTCCTTCCAGGGTCACTTCTATATGCCATTTCAAGATGGCCAGTGATGGAACAGTGATCTCGACCTGCAACAGATGTGCCATGTTTTCTTTCCTCCATGAAGCCAGAGGGACTTCCAGTGCATGAAGTGCAAGTTGGTTTGGGAAACACCAATATCCCAGGTTCACAGAAGAAAGAAGCTGGCCACCCAGGAGTCAGAGAGACAGGAGGTCTGAGAGGAGACCTGGCAGTTCATATCCATCAGAGGCAATAGATGACATTGGCATTCTTCGTGTCTGGAGACAGATGAGAAGAGGAACAGGAGGAAATCCACACAGCTAAAAGTTTCCAGTCAATACTGTAGAAGATACCTCTCAAGATCCATCTGGTCCAAGGAAAGGGAGAGAGGTATGGGACACACCTTTGGATGGCAGCTCAGCCCAACCTGTAAGAAAAGTTTGCTTGCCCGCTGAGTTCTCCAGGCATCCAAAGAAGATAGACAATCATTGTTGGGGATTGAATTCTCAGAACAATCATAAGACCATTCTGCAAGGGACAAGCAGACAGCAGGATGGTGTGCTATCTTCCCAGAGCTAAGACATGAGACATCACACACGATTAAATAGGCTTTTGAAATCAATGGGCCAGGATCCTTTGGTGATGGTTCATACCGGTACTAATAACACTGCATCATGGGATATCTCACAGATAATAGATGACTTCAGGGAAGTAGGAAGTGTGCAGAAGAAGTTCAAGTGATGAAGTGAAGGCAGCTATAATAGATATAACAAATGGTACTAAGAGGAAATTGACAGTGATAAATATAAATCAGAAGCTAGGAATTGTAGAAAATTGATAACGGAAGCAAAGGAACACAAGAATAAATCTATGGCCAGCAGAGTTAAGGGGAATAAGAAGGAGTTTTTTAAAGTATGTTAGGAACAAAAATAATCCTAAATATAGTATTGGTCCATTACTAGATCGAAATGGTAGATTTATCAATAATAATGAAGAAAAGGCAGAAATGTTCAATAAATATTTCTGTTCTGTATTTGGGAAAAACTGATTATGTAGTCTCATCATATGATGATACTCTTTCTATTCAATAAGTATCTCAGGATCATGTTAAACTTCAGCTACTAAAGTCAGATATTTTAAAATCATCAGGTCTGGAATACTTACTTCCAAGAGTTTTAAAAGAGCTGGCTGAGGAACTCACTGGACCCATAATGTTAATTTTCAATAAGTCTTGGTACACTTGGAAACTTCCACAAGACAGGAGAAATTTAATTTTGTGCCATTGTTTAATAAGGGTAAATGGGATGTGTAATTATAGGCTTGTCAGTCTGACAATGATCCCAGGCAAGTAATGGAGCAGCTGATACAGGATTTGATTAAGAAATAATTATAGGAAGGTAATATAATTAATACCACTCAACATGGGTTTGTGTAACATAGATCCTTTCAAACTAACTTGGTATCTTTTTTGATGAGATTACAGTCTTGGTTGACAAAGGTAATAGCGTTAATGTAAAATACTTAGACTTCTGTAAGGCGTTTGACTTGCTACCACCTGACATTTTGATTAAAAAACTAACAAGATAGAAAATTAACATGACACACATTAAATAAATTAAAAGATGGCTAACTGATAGGTCTCAAAATGTAATTGTAAACAGGGAATCAATATCAAGTAGGTGTTTTTCTATTGGGGTTCTGCGGGGATCTGTTTTTGGCCCCATGATATTTAAGTTTTTCATCATTAACCTAGAAGAAAACACAAAATCATCACTGAATAAGTTTGCAGATGACACAAAAATTTGGAGAGTGGTAAATAATGATGAGGACAAGTCACTGATATAGAGCGATGTGGATCACTTTGTAAACTGGGTGCAGCCAACTAATACTGGTTTTATTAAGGCCTTACTTAACATGTGATTTTTGTGGAATTTGCACACTCCAAAATATTAGGCTTCCACTGCAATTTTGCCAGAGTCCTTGTAACCCCAAGAAAGCTGGATCCAGGATTCCTGGGGGGCTCGATCCCCAATATTGTGATGGTCACTAGGGTGTCCCCATTCTGAGGTGCTCTCTCTGCGTCCCTGGTCCACTGATCATTACATACAGTTCAAAGCAAATACAATTTATTAAACAGCAATCAATTTTTAAAAAATAAGGAAAAAAATGGGAAAGGTTAAAGGAAAACACATCACCCTGCACAGGGACAACGCAACCAGTGTCTCTGGAATGTCAGGGCAGTTCACAGTCTGATCCTCACATGTCCCAGGCCTCCCACCCAGGCCCTGGCTGTGCTGCAGGGATGCAGGGATGCTGCAGGTCAGACACTTGCTCTGGTGGTGGCCACGTACCTTCAGGCTCTAGGTGGCATGATCCTTCTTTCCAGCATCACCCCCGCCCCATTGGGGTTACGATCCCCCCCTCCAAGCTTGTCCTGCAAGGCCTCTTGGCTGGGGGCATCTTCCTGCACTGGGCCCGCTTGCCGGGATCCCCCTCGCTCTTCCCCCAGCTGCTCGCCACACCTGGCTCTGGACTGCTCCAGCCTCAGCCCCAACTCTAGCCCCAGCCCTGCTGCTGCTTTGCCTCCAACTCCCTGGGCTGCTTTTCTAGCCCCTCTGGCTCTGTGGCTGCAGCTCTCCTCCCAGCACAGGTCTGCTCTCTGGGCTGCTTCTGTGACTCTGCTCCCAGCACTGACCTGCTTCCTGGGCTGCTTCTTTAGTTCTCACTGGCTGGCTCCTTAGCTTAGCCCTATTCTGTTCCAGGCAATTCCAGCTAACTTGGAGGACAGGACCTCCCGGCCTCCTGACTCCCTCATTAGCCAGCCCACCCTGTCAGTTGGGCTGACCTGAAACATTGGCCTCTCCTCATTGCTCCTGGGGACTGTCAGTCTCAGGGTCCTGATTTCCCATCGACCCTTCCCCTTTCTTTTTGGTATTAGAGTTATCCAACTGAAAGAAGCCCACTGAGTTTTAGTAAGGGGCCTTACACTTGGGCACACAAACAGCGGAATCTGAAGCTGGAATACAGAGGTTATTTTCCTGCTGTATTTGGCATGGTGTCACCACTGCTGAAATACAGTGCGCAGTTGTGATGTCCACAATTCAAGAAAGATGCTGAAAAATAGGAGAGGACAAGAGCAATGAGAATGATTAAAGAAATAGAAAACCTGCCGTATCGTGATAGACTCAAGGATCTCAACTATTTAGCTTAACAAAAGAGAAGGTTAAGGGGTGACTGGATTACAATCTATAAGTACCTACATGAGGAACAAATATTTAATAATGGGCTCTTCAATCTAGCAGAGAAAGGCATAACATGATCCAATGGCTAGAAAATGAAGCTAGACAAATTCAGACTTGACATAAGGCATACATTTTTGACAGTAAGAGTAATTAACCATTGGAATAAGGGTCATGGTGGATTCTCCATTGCTGACCATTTTAAAATCAAGATTGGATGTACTTCTAAAAGATCTGCTCTAGGAAATATTTCAGGAAAATTCTATGGTCTGCGTTATGCAGGAGGTACAACTAGATGATCACAGTGGTCCCTTCTGACCTTGGAATCTATGAATAAGAATTTGGCCTAATATTTTAACATCGTATTCATTTTTCTGTATATATTAGACAAAATCTTTCAAAAATATGTAAGCCTAGGTTTTCAGTTAAACCAAGGCCCCTTTATGTGACTCTGACACTGTAAGAACCCTATATGTGGTTCCTCAGTGTACAAATGGGAATCATGTCTTCAGTGTTAACAAATCCCAAGTGATCTTCATACCTTACTAATGTTAAAAAATATTTATAAGTTCCAATATATTACTTTTAGCTTTGGTAAATTTCTATGAGACAAGCCCACACATGCAAAGCAATTCAAAAACAGAAGCATCAGGCTAAAATCCCATATAGTAGGTCAGGCAACATAGGCAAAATGCATTTGCTATCATGCATTACCACACATTTCCTTGCAAACTCTGGGTGCTGTCCTGCAACCCCTTAGTAATGTTAATAGTTGTTTTGAAGTTCAGTAGTCCAACGGACTATTCACATGAGTAAGGGCACTAACTTAAGTGAGGGTTTACAGAACTGGGTCCAATGGGCCTGATTCAATGTCCATGGAAGCCAGTGGTACTCTTCCTACTGTTTTCAGTGGGTGCTGAATACGTTAAGCTCTTTTGGAAACAATGGTAATTAAAATATGATCAATAGCAGTTTGACCTGAATAAGAACTGAATAACTGGGCCCTTAAACCTTATTTCACTAAACTTTTTCCATTTATAATATTGTCACAGTTCCTGGAGATTATTGCATATCTAACTTATCCTGTAACCATAATGTTGTTTATTCTTTCTTATGAACCTTTACATTATTTCTCATTAGAGCCCCAGAGAACAGACTCAGTTACAACATCCTTGTGACGAATTTCCATTTAGTTGATATCAAAGTTGTGAAACAGGTAGGATAAGAACAGAAACTAATAACAGTGAAGTTAATCATGTTACCATAAGTGAAATGCAGTAATAAAAACTAATTGAGTTTAATACATAATTTAGATCATTACTTGTTAGTGCATTCTGCTTAGGTGTTGAAAGAAAATTATTTATCTCATATACAGTTAAGATTTCATTTGTTTTTATAATGGAATGCTTTCCAATTGACTTTAATAAGAACAGTTTGTTAAATCAGATTTTGAATTTGTGCATAGATTTGAAGTTCATATGGTAATTTTTGACATGATATATGTAGCACTTGCATTCTCCTCTTAAAGTGGTTGGATTTATTCTCTCATGAGATTTAATATTCATTGTTGCCTTATATTACAAAAATTAAATTGGTTTTCTCTGATGTCTTGATGGGAGGCAATTTGGCTTATGATTATTTTATTTTATTTTTAAAGCAATTAATAGCTTCACTGGCTTTTTGAGGCACTCTGTTCTTTTAGCTATCCATCATGGGCCTTGTGACAAAATTCTCTGTGAAAAACTTTATATTAAAGATTCTTTCAATGAAAGCAGACACTCTTAATTATTTTTGATTTATTTACAATTTCTCTTAATGATTCTCCTGACCCAGTGCACTTCAGTAGAAACTGTAGTGACCTGAACAAGGGATTCTATACAGTGACATTACGTAACACCATACTGTCAACAGAACAATATGGTCAAATTCCTATTAGTGCTTCCATTAAAAATCCCTCTCTATCTTCTTATTTCTTTCTGGGGTTCAGTTCAGAACTGCAGAACTCAGCTCAGAAGGGATTTTTTTCTAAAAATGAAAATAGTCTAATTGTCAAACTGAGTGTGTTACTTATGGGAGGATGTTTTATGTTGTTTAGGGATTAGGCCCTCAATTCAAGAAATTACTTCAGCACTTGCTGAACTTTAAGCACATGGATAAGTCCCATTGCTTTAAGCACCTCATATAAGTTAAGCACATACAGAAGCAGCCTTCCTGAATGGGAATGGTTTATTGAATTGGCACCTAGAGCAAGAAGTTGAAAGTCAGGACTCTTGCGTTCTATTCCCAGTTTCTGACACTGACATCCACTATGGGCTTGGGTAAATGCCTCTTTAAGCCTCAGTTTCCCCACCTGTAAAATGGGTATAACGATACTTACCTATCACACAGGGGCATTATGAGGCTTATAGCCAATGTCTGAGAATAAGTTTGAGATCTTTGGCAGAAGGCTGACAATATAAATGCAAGGCAATATTATCATCACTGTGCATGCATGTCCCCTTCACTATAAAGTTTCAAAATATGATCACAGGGTGCATTTAAATGCATTTTTATCCATCGCTTTTATTTATGATGACTTTTTTCACGCCTGGTAAATTTAAACCCATGAGAGGCTGAATTATCTGCTAGAGAAGGTGCTGCCTTGTGAGCTTCAGTGTTACAAGGAGGAGAGCTTCTATAATTCCTGACAAAGGCTTGACCTGTGAAGTTGTGAACCACAAAATGTCAGCTGCAGTTTGTAACTTTCAATGTGTAAGATTATAAATATTGGACCAAATCTTTATCTTGCCGAAGTCAAACACAACATTCTTATTAACTACAATGGGACCAGATTTTGGACAATTATAAACAAAAATCAGGGTGCTTTGTGAGCCCATTATTAATTGTCAGTGATACCAGAGACCACTGCTGGTTTTTCTGATGACATTCATGATACCAGGTGATCGAATGCAATCCCAACAGAAATCTTGCACAAGTGCACATGTATGTTTCTTTTACATTATTCTTTTAGCATCTCTCCATGGGCCCTAGTTTTCTGCTATCAGACAATTCTAATATTCAACCTAGACCTCCCACACCGCAACTTGAGATCGTTGCTCCTTGTTCTGTCATCTGCCACCACTGAGAACAGTCGAGCTCCATCCTCTTTGGAACGCCCCTTTAGGTAGTTGAAGGCTGCTATCAAATCCCCCCTCACTCTTCTCTTCTGCAGACTAAACAAGCCCAGTTTCCTCAGCCTCTCCTTATAAGTCATGTGCCCCAGCCCCCTAATCATTTTCATTGCCCTCCACTGGACTCTCTCCAATTTGTCCACATCCTTTCTGTAGTGGGGGGCCCAAAACTGGATGCAATACTCCAGATGTGGCCTCACCAGTGCCGAATAGAGGGGAATAATCACTTCCCTTGATCTGCTGGCAATGCTCCTACTAAGGAAGCCCAGTATGTCATTAGCCTTCTTGGCAACAAGGGCACACTGCTGACTCATATCCAGCTTCTCGTCCATTGTAACCCCCAGTTTCTTTTCTGAAGAACTGCTGCTTAGCTAGTCGGTCCCCAGCCTGTAGCAGTGCATGAGCTTGTTAAGCCGCATAAGATTTCGTTTGGCCCAATCTTCCAATTTTTCTAGGTCACTCTGAACCCCATCCCTACCCTCCAGCATATCTACCTCTCCCCTCAGCTCAGTGTCATGTGCAAACTTGCTGAGGGTGAAATCCATCCCATTATCCAGATCATTAATGAAGACGTTAAACAAAACCAGCCCCAGGACCGACACCCGGAGCACTCTGCTTGATGCCGGCTGCCAACTAGACATCGAGCCATTTATCACTACCAGTTGAACTTGACAATCTAGCCAGCTTGCTGTCCACCTTATAGTCCATACTTTTTTACCTTGCTGGCAAGAATACGGTTGGAGACCATATCAAAAGCTTTGCTAAAGTCAAGATATATCACGTCCACTGCTTTCCCCATATCCACAGAGCCAGTTATCTCATCATAGAAGGCAATCAGATTGGTCAGGTATGACTTGCCCTTGGTGAATCCATGTTGACTGTTCCTGATCACCTTCCTCTCCTCCAAGTGCTTCAAAATGGATTTCTTGAGGACCTGCTCCATAATATTTCCAGGGACTGAGCTGAGGCTGACCAGTCTGTAGGTCCTCGGGTTCTCTTTCTTCCCTTTTCTAAAGATGGGCACTATATTTGCCTTTTTCCAATCATCTGGAACCTCCCCAATCATCATGAGTTTTCAAAGATAATGGCCAATGGCTCTGCAATCACATCAGCCAACTCCCTCAGTACCCTTAGATGCATTACATGTGGCCCCATGGACTTGTGCATATCCAGATTTTCTAAATAGTCCTTAACCTGTTCTTTCACCACTAAGGGCTGCTCACCTCCTCCCCATACTATGCTGCCCAGTGCAGCAGTCTGGGAGTTGACCTTGTCTGTGAAGACTAAGGCAAAAAAAGCATTGAGTACTTCTGCTTTTTCCACATCATCAGTCACTAGTTTCCCTCCCCCATTCAGTAAGGGTCCCACACTTTCCCTGACCTTTTTCTCGTTGCTAACATACCTATCATCAATGCATATGAAGTTATGAGAATGTGTTGTATGGTTGTCACTAAAATATGCTGTGGGTTTGGGAGGCACCCAGATACTAGCTCTCCAGAGACAATATCAAGGGAGGTAACCAACACCCAAGTTGGGTGCTGAACAGACATCTCCAGCAATTGTCCAGCAGAGTTGCTAACATACCTCATTACGCTTCACATCCCTGGCTAGCTGCAACTCCAGTTGTGCTATGGCCTTTCTGATTACACCTCTGCATGCTTGAGCAATATCTTTATACTCCTCCCTAGTCATCTGTCCAAGTTTCCACTGCTTGAAGCTTCCTTTTTGTGTTTAAGTTCACTGAAGATTTCTCTGTTAAGCCAAGCTGGTTGCCTGCCATATTTGCTATTCTTTCTGCACATCGGGGTGGTTTAAAATACAGCCAGCTCTCCTTGACTCCTTTCCCCCTCATATTAGCCTCCGAGGGGATCCTGCCCATCAGTTCCCCGAGGGAGTCAAAGTCTGCTTTTCTGAAGCCAGGGTCCATTTTCTGCTGATCTCCTTTCTTCCTTTTGTCAGGATCCTGAACTCAACCATCTCATGCTGCCCAGGTTGCCACCCACTTCTACTTCCCCTACCAATTCTTCCCTGTTTGTGAGAAGCAGGTCAAGAGGAGCACAGCCCCGGTTGGTTCCTCCAGCACTTGCACCAGGAAGTTGTCCCCAACACTCTCCAAAAACTCCCTGCCTTTGGTCCACACTTGTATTGTACAGTCTGGGAATTCAGAGGAGGACAAATTTTGCTCAGCCCTTGCATGGAGGTGAAAAACCGAGAGATTTCTCAAGCCAGATTAATGAAGGCATAGGTGCAGTTGCCAGTACAGGTGACTGTGTAAGTGGGAATGTTGGTTGCACCAACCCAATTCAGGGGCTGAAGGAAGCTGATTCAGGCCTGGCACAATCTGTCCCAACCTTGTGCCCCCATTACAGTCGTCCCTAAGGGCTATCGAAAGTGCATGGAATCACCCAGACCTACGAACACCCTGGCTACATCTCAAGACACCCTCCCCCCACACCACACCCCCAGTCTGCCCCCAGACTGCTGTAGATCACCCCCTGCAATGGAGGAGGGGCTGCAGGATAGCAGAGAGCTTGTAGGACTCACCAGAGCAATCTCTGTGCCAGTGGGAATCCCAAGGGAGGGATCTTATACCTGCCCTATGGCTTGTTTACAGCCGCATGTCTGGTATAAGGGGACCACAGGCCCAGGCCAGTGTTGAATCAGGCCCCTTCTCTACTCCCCTCCTTGTAGACCTAACTAGGGGCTGGACACAGTCAGACCCGGAGTGGGTTGGTTTTATTTATTAAGAGTTAGCAAATAATGATCTCAGCCCAGCTGACTACATGTTACTCAAAATAACTTCTTCTAAGGGTGGATGGCGGGAAAGAGCTGAACCATCTGGGGAAGGAGATACCCACAGACATGTTACGGTTTTTAGCAGAGAGACAGTCTACCAGAGAGTCACATCACTGGCCAAAAATACAATCCAGCTGTGATGTTGCTGCTGGTGCTGCCGTTGTTCCCTTTTCGTGCGTTCGCTCGTGTGCCTGTTCCATTGGTTTATCGCATTACCTGATAATAACATGGGGCCTTCACAGTTCTAAAAAAATCGTCTTCCTGCGGATCACTAACAACGGTAGTAGCCAACTGATGTTCTTCGCAGCAGAGCAAATAAGCAAGTGCCTGCAGTCAAAATGTGTCAAGTGCTTCAGTAACAGTGTGGTTCCTGCCGGAGGCAGAAGCTCCTTAGCTAGCTACAAGAGGGGTGGGCATTAATTTTACAAATGGCTGGTTCCCAAAAGGATTCAAATCAGATACACAAAGCCGGGGCTGTACTTTGGGAACGGCATTATGGTTGTGCTTCTGGCCCTTCAGAATATTTGTTTTTCAGACATGGGGATTGACTCACTGTCAGTGGTGCAGGGAGATGGAAATGACACATCTCCTGTGCCAATGATCCTCTTGAATTCACCCTGAGGTAAGGCAAATGGCCTTTGCCCTAACACCTTCCATCAGTGCCTCTGCTACAGAGGGCTTTCATTTGCAGGAGGAGTTTCAAAGGAGTGGGGGTTGCACTGCTTCCACATAGCCCTCTTTGGCCAACTCCTCTTGAGGCTGCACTGACCCAGAGACACTCCCAGCCCCATTGGAGCAGGAGGGAGGCTGTGATCCCTTCCAGATGCTGCAGTCCACCCTTTGGTGGACTTTTCATCCCCAGGGTCTTGCAAACGTGTTTACGCTGATGCAATCTAGGCTGGATTTTGCAATGAAGTTAAGATGCAATTTCATGCTCTGAAGCCTCATTTCTTATCAGTTTAGGTATTTTGTATAAAAAACCCAAATCATAGCAAGACTGTCTGCAAAAGGGATGGGTGGGATTATGTTTACAAGTATTTCAATGCAAGTGAATGAATGGACTACATTAAAGATGGATCAGTTCACAATATGTCTATTTCGGTACATTTTCACATAACCTTTGGTTTTCAAGCCCCCCGCTCTCTTTTTTGATTCTTTACACACTATGATCCCTTGCTTGATTACTGTGTAGGTGAAGGAGGGAACACAGTAGCTTCTATTGTTAACAAGCTCTGTGGTATGAAACTGGATTTGTATGTGGGGATGTGTGTCAATTGCACTGCAGCATACGTATGATGTTACCTAATGTGGCTGACTGGGGGGCGATCCTGTTTGAAATAATTCTTGCAGATCTAATACACAGCTGGGAATGTTTCTGATCCAAAAGAAGCCAAATCTTAAATGTCTTGGAAGAAATCCTTAAAATCAGACCAGTGGAGAGGAAGAGCTTGACAGAGAGACAACCCGCTGTGCCGCTCGGAAGGCGTTCTAGAACCAAGTCAATCAGATATCTTCCGCTCATCTACATATACCATGTGACTAACTGAACACCATCTGAACACCATTTGGTTCTAAGAGGATGAACACTGCATTCCTGCGAGGAGTGATTATCTCCCAGGAGTGACAGGTTACATACTGGAAGAAAAACAATTAGCACAGCAGTGAGGAAGCCGGTGGAAGACAGATGGAAATGGCAATGTTAGAGTCTTTTAAACTCAGTGTGATGAGTTAGAGATGAAACCTTTTATACAATAGGCCTGGAGAAGCTGACTGAAATAATTTAATAAATAATAGATATTGTTGGTGATTACACTATTTGTCATATAATGGATTCAGACACTTGGTGATGGCATCTTGACGTGTGATGCTGCAAGTTCATAGCTTACCCGCTTTGATTATTTTAGTGATGCTTTTCCTGTTATCATAGCAAAAAGGTCTTCTATTAAGAGCATAAAACAGCATATTAAAATATACACATTCTGGGGTGAACAATTCAGCAGTAAAAATTCTCTCTGACTCAGCTGGGCTAGGCTGCAGTTCAGAAACATTTGCTTTATAAATGCAGTTTGAAAAATGTATGTTTTTTTAATTAAATAGCAGTTTGAAGTTCTAAGAAAAAATTAATAAGCTAAAGTTGTATTTACACAACTGAAAAATGACTTACATTATAATATAACGTAAATATTTCACACTGCTAGGTCGCCCCAACTTGACACAACTCTATTTACCTATTACACACAGAAAACTACATCAAAAGAACATGATTAAGGTTGCAAATAAAACACTCAAAGTTAGGAAATAGCAGAATTAAGGTGACCCATGCAACCTGAATTCAGCCATCTTGTGCATATGCATCATGATACAGTCTTTAGTTACATTACCACATATTTCCCCCCTCTCCCCACCGGACCTCTGTTTCATTTGGTGCATAGGATGGACCATTCTCTGGAGATGAATCAGGGTTGCGTAGTACAGGTGGCTGTTGTCGGTAGGCCCTCTGCCTCATTTGTTGTAGACGCTGAAAGGTGTTTAGTGAATGAGGCAGGGAATTGCAAAGAGAAAGGATGGCCTCATGGTTAAGACAGTTGAATGCTGCTCTAGAGAACTGAGTTCTATCTCTGTGTTTGTCATGGAGTTCCTATGTGATGCTAGTCAAGTCACTTAAATTACATTTTTCAGCAGTGGTCATTAACTGTGTGTTCCTCATTTTCTGGATGCCCAAGTTGAGACTACAGGGTCTGACTTACAAACATCCTGTGCATTCATAGCTGCAATGAAGTCAATGGAAATTCTGCTTAGAACATATAAAGTGTTATATAATGCAAAGGACTATGAAAAATCAGTCCCTAAGCATCTGAAATGGGATACCCAAAGTTAGTGGAAACTTTTAACTTTAATCTCTCTGTGCTTCAGGGCTTGTCTCCACTTACTGTGGCTGCAGTGATCGATCCACCAGGAGCCGATTTAGTGGATCTAGGGAAGACCCACGAAATCAACGACCGATCACTCTCCCGTCAACTCTGGTATTCCACCAGAACGAGAAGCATAAGGTTAGTCAGCCGGAGAGTTTCTCCCGTCGATCCAGCGCAGTGTAGACACCACAATAAGTTGACATAAGGTACGTCAACTCCAGCTACGTTATTCATGTAGCTGGAGTTGCATAACTTAGGTCGACTTATCCCCGTAATGTAGACCTGCCCTCAGTTTCCCTCTTGTAAAATGGGGATAATAGCACCCTCTCATCTCACAGGGGTGTTGTGGAAATAAATTCATTAAGGTCCTGTAGTGATGAGCCCCACAGAAAAGGCCAGAGAAAATTAATAATTCTGTCTTCAGAGCAGGGTTTGAATAATGTAAAAGCAAATCGGGCAGGGGCCACACACTGAACAACGAGGAGAACACAAAATATTGAATAGCTGCATCATCCCTCCCATGCACTGAATGAGGCAGGGGTCCTATGGAGAAAATAGTATATGATGAAATCAACGACTATTTCATAATGCATGCGTACAAGGGGCTGAACTAAGATTGCACGGGTAATCTTAATTGTGACATTTCCTAATGGTTGAGTGCTTGACTTTGTAATGCTAATAATATTCTTTTAATGTAGGGTTGTGTGTGTAATATAATATATGGTTTAACTGGTATTCGCTGACTACGGTTTTCTTAGGGCGTGTCTGCACAATGGGTGCGGGGTGTGATTCCCCTTCTTGGGGACACATACTTGCGCTAGCCCTCATTGAGCCTGACACTGGTGGGTCTGCACTTGGCATGGCTCAGCCATGCCTCCGCTCCCGCGACACAGGGGACTGCAGCACCATTTATTCTGCCGCCAGCTCCCCTGGCTCCTATTGTAGACATAGTCTACGAATACTTTTGTGGTGTTCATCCTCCTCTATGACTGGTCACATGCTGTTCTACTAATACGGTGTGACATTTCTCATCAAATAATATATTGGACAAATCTTTTCTTTCTGCCGTTGCCCAGCCTGAACCCTAGCAGCTCCAGACAGAGACAAGACGCACATTTTGCAATTTGCACTGGTTTTGGAACACAGTGTAATAGCAGCCCACATGCAAGTACTCCCATCCCATCCCTCTGCATTAGGACCTATACTCTTACAATGACCTGCTGCTGGGGTCAGGACTTCTCATCCTTCTGAGAATTGTTTCCTATGCAAATCATCTGACACAGCGTGAGCTACCACATCTTTAGAACCAAATGCTCCCTTTCCCTGCCCTGCTTCCCTCTCCACCACGGAAAGAAGAGGCCCAACTCCTGCTAACTGTATTTTAAATGAGTCATTTGTGGCAGAGATGGGGGGGACAGGGGCAGAGGTGGGGGATGGTATAAATATCTGGGAGAGCTGCAGGGTTTCCTCCTCATGGAAAATATTTTGAAAAATGTCTGTCGTTTGGTGAAATCTGGTGCATTCCCATGGCAAGCGTCCCTTCCCCCGCCATTGCTCTGTTTTCCATAAGTATCTCGTGCCCCAGGGATATGTCATTCTTATTAAGGAAGGTTTAGCAGTATCAAGAGGGGAAAGAACTTCATGAGTGACAGAGAAACCTCCCTCTACTTCATCACCCTCTTATACAGGAACCTGTCATTCTGGAGAACAAAGAACTGAACTTGTGATCCACACTCAGATTCCCCATCGGGATCATAGGTGCTGGAACTAGAGGTGCTGGGGGTGTTGCTGCACCCCCTAGCTTGAAGTGGTTTCCATTATATACAAGGTTTAGGGTTTGGTTCAATGGATCTAAGCACCCGCACTATAAAAATTGTCCCAGCACCCCCTATCAGGATACCCTCATCTTGTCTATTTAAACAAAGTGGAATGCGGTTTTGTTTTGAAAAAATGATGGTCATAAAAGAGTAATGACCAGGTGAATATGGGGCGTTTCACTAAACCATAACTTAACAAAATCTTAATTTGAACCTTTATGAATAAAATCTTAATCGTTAACCGCAATGCATATACAAATCTCACACAACACCAGGCTCTCCCAGTCCAAACAGAAGAGCCATGTGAATAGGTCTGGGAAAAAATTGTGAAAATGTTTTCACGAGACATCCCACTCCATTTGTCATCAGTCTGTTTTGGGCAGTTTTCACAGCCCCCAAATTAGTATTTCACTGTTCTCCCCTCTGCCCTGCTACCCAGATTGCAGCTGTAAGCCCAGGAAAATAAGGAAGCTGTTTAGGCCCCCTCACTCCTCTGCATGAGCACAAAAAAAGAGTCATGGTCTGGCTGGCCCTGTGTGCTGTGGAAACTCAAAAGCAAGCAAAGTTCAAAACATTTCACTACAAAGAGCTGACATCTCTTTATGAAAGTCTTTTTGGGATCAACAATCTGAGCACAGAGCATACAACAGTCATATTCAAGTAACAACGAGGGCTACATCTTCAAATATCAGGGTCTGAGTTCTATGCTTAAAATACGCCGAGCAAAATTGTACCCAAGATGATGCACGCAGTTATTGCCATTGCATGTCCAAACTGGGTAAATAAGGACACCCACAGTAGGTTTGAAAGGCAAATGGCATTTTGTAGGTGCATTTGTACAATTAGCATATGCAGTTGTGATTATATCATGTACAGTCCCTTTTGCATGTAGACTTTTGTATGCAGACCTCAGACTTCCATTAGGAAAATTTGGTCATGAAGGTCTTTCCTGAACCCACCAAAGGGTAATTCAGAAGTAAAACTGATGTATCTGTCTTAATGCACATCATTTTTATTTCTTTTACTCCACAATGAGAGTTCAGGCCAGAATATGAGCTATAATTTTCAACACTGATGAAGTGAGCTATAGCTCACGAAAGCTTATGCTCAAATAAATTGCAAAAAGAAAAGGAGTACTTGTGGCACCTTAGAGACTAACCAATTTATCTGAGCATAAGCTTTCGTGAGCTACAGCTCACTTCATCGGATGCATACTGTGGAAAGTGTAAAAGATCTTTTTATACACACAAAGCATGAGAAAATACCTCCCCCCACCCCACTCTCCTGCTGGTAATAGCTTATCTAAAGTGATCACTCTCCTTACAATGTGCATGATAATCAAGTTGGGCCAATCAAGTGTAGCTCACGAAAGCTTATGCTCAAATAAATTTTCTTTTTGCGAATACAGACTAACACGGCTGTTACTCTGAAACCTGTCAAATAAATTGGTTAGTCTCTAAGGTGCCACAAGTCCTCCTTTTCTTTTTGCGAATACAGACTAACACGGCTGCTACTCTGAAACCGAACATTAACTCTGACTTTCACTTTTATTGACTTATTCCACATCCCCTCCACAATGACTTGTTCGCGATTATTGTTGTAGTTTCATTTGGGACACCAAGCCTGAATTCCTTGTATGACAATTACTATGGTGGGGATTGAACTGGCTTTCCACGAGACCTATGACCACAAATACAGCTTGAGCTAAAAGTAGCAGGCTTTATAAAGCCATGTCCATCACAGATCAGGCGTAGAGGGGGACACATAATTCACACCATCCAGCAAGTTACATATATCCCCTAGACAGAGGAAGCTCATCCCAGATTTCTGAGGTCCAGAAGATGTTCAAATTCTGGACAATCCCAACTTTTGTGGCAACCACCATCTTGGCTGACACCAGGGACTCCCAGCAAGAGTCCCTACAACTGGAGCTAAAAAGCCAGGCTGTAGAGGTGACTGCTGTAACAGACCCATATCCTTTGTGGTTTTGTGCACAGAGTGGGATGAGTAACACACTGAGCAGTGCATTATACTCACACAAGCAAAACATCCAATTATTTTTAGATCAGACTTTTTATGGTCTAGTTTTAAAACATAATTTAGTTTCTAGGATGTGCAAGTTTTTACCTTTCTCAATGTGTAGCCATTTGCTAGTCCAAGATTTTGGACATGCTAGAAAATAGTCATAATGGTCTGCATTTTCAAAACTGACCAGTGATTTTGGGTGCTTCTGTTTCTGAATGCCAATTCAAGACTCCTGATTTTTTAGCTTTTTTCTTTTTTAAAAAAGCCTTGAAGAATCTGGGAACCCCAACATTCAGTCACCTAAACCCAATAGTCACTTTTGAAATTGTACACCCTGTTAGCTAAGTCTATGTCACAGCCCTAAGGTGTCACCCGCTGTGACTGTACCCCTTCACAGGCTCCTACAGCTGACAGCTTTAACTATCGTAATGGCATACACATTTTAGCAGCCAACAAGGTGCGTTTTCTAAAACATCAGCTTTTCAAAATTATGGAAATGAAATCCACAAAATGCTCATATAATGTTATTTTCCCACTCTAATCGCTTTAATGCACTTTAGCAAAGTAACTATGCCCCATTGTAACAATAAGAAAAGAAATTGTTTACAAATTGTACATTGAAATTTAAGTTACTAGTAGTAGCAACAGGTTTATAGTGACAAATCACTTTAGATTGGAGTTTAATTTATGAAGATTGCTTTACCTGAGGCTATGGTAATCTATGCCTTTGGAGTAATTCACACTCTGCCTCATTTCTAATGCAGTCAAAGACTGTCGTATTTCACTATGACAATGTAATCACAGATCCACATTAAAAAGTCATTATTGTTTAGAATCCAGCTTGGTTTGAAAAACACTTACTATAAAATTCAACAGCCTTTGTAAATTACCCAAAGGTTTACTCAAGAATACAAGGTGCAGTGATTTAAATCTGGAATTTACTACTTTATTGATTATATGGGATTTTTAGGTCACTGCATTTACGGGAAATGATTAGTGAGTAATCAAAGTAATAAACTCCCTGATGCTGGTTCATAAATAATTATTAATTGAATTTTCCTTATGAACTATTAGATGTAAACTGCTTTCAATGTAAGAAATCTTTATGAAACTTTTTTTGTCATTTTTTGTACTGTGGTCTGAAAATCAAGAGTGATAATAAAAGAAAGAACTCAAAGCATTATTTCTGATTTTGGGGGGGTGGGCATAAAGGACTCCATTAGACACTCCAACTGCACTTTTTGGTTGCCAGCTGGTTAGCTAAAACTTTTGGACCTCCAGTTCACAGGGAGGAAAAAGGAAAGAAAAGGTTCTTAACAATTTAAAGATCAGTAGGAATTCAATAATTGCTGCATGTACAGTAATGTATAAAAGCCTAATTGCTTGTTAGAATATAAATCTGGGTTTTAAAACATCACTAAGTAGGCAGAATTTATCTATTTATTAGCTACATGCTCTAACAGTGCTGGCAAAGTAGCTGTCTAATTTGCAAGAAAGTCCAGCATAGTTTTAAATTCAGTCTTAGCTGTGACTATTGAACAAGGATTCAAAAGCACAATAAAAACAAATGATGCAATGAACCAATTAAAATCACTGTATATATTTTTCTTTAATTAGGCATTTATGAGCTATGAATTGGATCAGATATTCCCCAAAGCACTTGACATGTGGACATGTAATAGCAGTTTTGGGGACGTTACGTTAGCTTGTTATGTTTGCAAATAGAGTTTTGTAAATTAACTTTAGGAGTAATTTAATTCAGTTTTGTTGGAGTACAGGTAGAAGCTGGAGATGCTGCTTTCATATTTGGGTTTTTAATATAGTACATTTAGTGACAATCATGATCCGAGGTCAATCGTTTCACATTTTTAAGAAGCGGCTCATGAATATTTTCGGTTCTAGTAAAAGTGAATACTAAAGAGCTGGTTTACACAGAGATGGGCTCATTTCTGTGTTGGTGACTGAATACGTACAAGAACAAATTCTTGCCAGTAAATGAGACCATACAGACAAGGGTTTTTCTTCTTGCCTGACGCAAATAGTGCCATTTAAAAATGATTTTAGACAGCTGACTTTTTTTTTTATAATGCTGTGGCTAAATTGGGCAAAGGAAAATTCTCTATTTAGGATCTTGTTGTCTTCAAGTTGATCTATATCTATCCCAACCATAATGGGAATATTTATAACTGGAGCAGTGATCCATGCAGTTCTGAAAGCTCCCCTGCTCCTACCACCACCTTCAGGTGACCCAAGCAATTGAATGATCATCAGTACTTTAGAAAGCTGCACTGGGAATTTCACCATGAAAAATCACAGGAGTTTTTCCTGGAGGGTTCAGCTTTTAGGCACCAAGTTTATGGGGTCCTGTAGAGCCTATGGCTCTGCCCTCATGGATATCACTGTAGGACTAGAGCCTTTAGCCTGCTGTCAGTGAGGCAATGTGTTCTAGTGGATAGGGTAGACGACTATGGTTATGTCTTTATGTGAACTGAGAGGTGTGATTCCCAGCTCACGCAGAGGTACCTGTGCTAGCTCTGTCTGTGCCCAGCGACACAAGTGGAGGATTGGCTAGCTGCTCAAGCGTGTACCCTGAGGGTCAGGCGGGATTGTACTCTGGGTAACTAGCTCAAGCAGCTGCCCGAACCACCATAGACACACTGCTATTTTTAGGCCCTCAAGCAGGGTTAGTGCTGGTACATGTACTCAAGCTGGGAACCACACCTCTCAGCTCAAATGTAGACTACCTATGACTTAGGACAGTGTTTCTCAACCTTTTGATACCAGGGACTGGCTTGCTGCCGTCCTAAAATGTGTCAGAGAAATCTCAGGGCCTGGCCCTGGTCCATGGATCCATCACTGAGAAACACTGACTTAGGAGACCTGGGGTCTAGCCTTGTGTCTGCAGTGTGACTTTGGGCAACTCATTTGACCTCTGTTTCCCCTGCCGTTGTCTGTCTGATTTTTTTTAGCGTGTAAGCTCTTTAAGGCAGAGGGTCTCTCTTACTATATATTTGTATGGTGCCTACCTCAGTGAAGCACCACTGTAATATCAATAATAAACATTTGTGAATTAGATTAAATGCACTCAATACGTTAAAGAATATCCTGCATTGAGTTGGTTACAAGTTACTGGAAATTCTAGCAATGTAAATTGACAACTGTAAGTTCTATGTGGATTTGTTCACTGAGGAGTTTAAATAATGTTGTCCAGGCAACAAGGAGCTGCAACAGAGTCATTGTAGTAGAGATTTCAGTTCACACCAATCACACAGATAGTCTCAGGGGTATTAACATTTACTCTTGGAACACCAGACAACTCCTAGACCCTTAGCTGAAGTAAATACACTGACTTTCTCCAGCTGGGGATCTGGCCCAACGTCTTTAAGATGGCTGGTTGATAGCTATGCCTTACATGAGCCAGCAGATGACCTCAACATTTAAGGGTGCTGAGCTTGTTTGGAAACCTGGCCCCAATTTTGGATGCTGAGCATTTGAAAATCCAGCTCTGAGAGCTTTTGGAGATCTGGACGTAATTGACAGATCTTAGCCCCCACAACCCCACTCTGAAGCCAGAAAAGTAAAAACAAATGGGCAAACATCTGAAGTGACCATTCTTACCAGGCAGTAGTAATAAGAATAAGGAAAGGCTTTGTTAGGTTTCTTATACAACTTTGTTTCCTAAGCCCTGATGTGTCTATACAGAGCGTCATTTGAGCATAAGCCCATTCTAATCACAATTTATAGGAAACTTCCATTTATAAAGGACTAATAAATGAGTAACAGATATTTTAATAAATGGTTCATTGATTGATACAGTTTTATAGAAGCCAACAAGCCAACAGATTGTTTATAATACTGGCTTAAAACCACCCATAACACCTTCTGTAGATGGGCTTAAAGCTACCTACAGCAGCTACATGGCTGTTATGTACTTATAACAGCTATAAATAATTTCTTAGCCCTTTATAAACCATTTGTAAATGCAACCTTAAGATTTAAAACTTAAGGGTGGCCTAAATTGTTGCCATTGAGTCTTAAGTAATGCTTTGAAGTAAATGGATTTATGCTGAATCAGGGACAGTGTGACTCATGGGCAGGACTTTGGAAAAGCAATTTTCCTGACTTGAACTTTTTAAGTAATTCTAGTTTGTTGTCCTCTTTTAGGACATGATCCTGCAACCCCCTGTACACTTGAATATTTCTTACAAGAGTTCAGAGTGCAGATTTTGAATGTGGTTGAACAGTCCATTAAAAATGTGTACTCCCTTGGGTTATGTTTCAAGAAAGTAAATAAGCCCCTTGAATATGTTTGCAATAAAGTAAGGTACCATTTAGTGACACATTATCCAACCAGCAGCTCATCTATTTGGTGGCTTATTTCCTTATTAGCATAATTAACCAATAGTGCTTTCTTCATGGGTCTCAATTTCTAATTGAGGTACAGCTGTGAAACAAAGTTCTGTCTCCATTAAAGCATGTTGTCTGATTACAAGGGCTTTTATTCCTACAATGATTGCATCTAGGGTAAACACTTAATTGACAGGAATAATTAACCAAAAAGGGTGACAATTTCTGTATAAATCTATTCATTATTGAGATACTGCTGTGATAGCAACTTCTCTTCCTAACTTACATGAACATGTAGAAAATAGGGTTATGGAGCCAGACAGATAATAGCTAGAAGTCCAATATAGATTCTAAATAATACTACGGTTAATAGTAACAATTAGTACTGACATAGTGCTGCACCTCTTCAAAGTACAGTACATGTTCATGGACTCCTAACATTTCTCATGTTCTCATCTTATCAGACATTGTGCTATTAGAAGACACTCTACTTTACGTTATTCTGTAATTCTTCAGTTTGTGCAAAGATACTGCTCACATACCTTCCTACCTGCCTACCAATGCAAACTCTTAATGAATCCTCAGGTGACTCAGAAGCCCTAAGTTTGCAATTTGCTGTGGGGATGATGGGTGCAGAATAAATAAAGAAAAAGAACCCACAATAATCCACTCTGATTTTAAAGACATTGGAAATCAGATGCAAGACCTGGATGGATGGATCACCTCCTGCAATGGTTTGGGATGAGAAGACCAGCTATAGATTGAAAGGTATTGAACAGCTGGATGGGAGTTGAACCTGGTACTTCTGGAGCTAAATGCACTAGTCTTAACTGGTTTATCTAAAGCAGTGGTTTTCAACCTGTGGTCCGCAGACTCCTAGGAGTCCACAAACTATGTCTAAGCTTTCCAAAGGGGTCTGCTCCTCCATTTGAAATTTTGTAGAGGTCTGCAAATTTAAAAAAACTTTAAACCACTGGTCTAAACAACCCCAGTGACTTTGATGAGAGAGGGATCAGGCCAATTAACCTAGAGGGAGTAATATTTATACACACCTATACATAACCTCGCCACTGGAGGGAGACAAAGAGCCACACTGTGTTCTAGTTCTCAGGTCTCCTTTATTTTCTTTTATTCTTGCTTTTTTGGCTTTCCCGTGTCTTTTATACCCATTTTTATAATTTAATTTCCATACTGTTTTTACTGACAAAGGTCTGTGTTATGTATTTTACATAAACAGCAGTACATTTAACTGTTTTATAATTGAATTTGTTCATATTTCATGTAGATTTCCTTCCCTTAAAAACTGCTAATGATAAAAAAATATTTTAAAATACTTTTGCATATTCTGTTCATGATGTTTTATGGATGCTTGCCTAAGCATAAGGTTTATGCAATGGGTAGGATTAGTTCCAGTATTCACTCATCCAAATCTCGGGAATTCATAGATGATAGCTTAAATAGTTAGATCAACAGTTTGAGTGTATATTTTGGAATTAGTCAATGCTCATTTATGTCTTATCTAAAAAGAACCAGGTGTTCAGTGCAAACTGCCACAGGACTGTTTAATCCCATTGATTTAAATATCCTCTTTTCCCTTCTTCTTCACAAGAGTGGAGGATGAATGAATGCAAACTTGTAGAGATGATGGACACTTACTCAGGGGCTTGAGTCTCGGGACAGAAAGGGTACTTCTATATTGTAGAGTGAGGCATGTTATCACTTCTATATCTAAGCATTCTTTTCTAGCCTCTGTGATCATGGTAGATCAAACTGCCTCAGTCCACACACTTACCAGTTTCTATTATTATTTTTCTGAAAAATTAAACAAATAGGAAAAAGGAAAAATCCCTATTTCTGTCCCAGCCAAGCAGCCTGGCAGGAATCACAACAGCATAAATGAGAGATAGGTCTTCTCACCCTTTCCCCTCCTAATGCAGGATTTCTTCCAATGGAATAATCTACTGGTTTCTTGGCTGAGTTTTAAGTGACCCAAAATTGAGTTGCCCCTTCTTCCTGTAGGAGAGAGAACTTTCCGCAACTATTACCAAAATGCAGCTGCTTCTGGGGCGAAAAATAGCAGGCCAGCAGCCATTAAAATGGTAACAGCAACAATACAATGCACTTTAGAAACAAGAAACAAAGAAGATAATCTCAGACAATGAAATCAGCAGGCAGAATATAATTATCATTGTTTGGGAACCAGGGGATGCACCCATCCTCCTGCAGAAAAAGCCCTGGGATCTTAAAGACCATAAATGATCAGGCTCCAGGTATTATGTCTCATCCCAAAGACAGTACTACTAGCAGCTGGGGCCACCTATCACCAAGCTGGAGTTTCAGAGGAGTAAGGCAAGCAGTCTGGAATTGGGAATCAGGAGGTCCTGATTTCTAATTCTGCTTCTGACTGATTGAGTCACTCTGGAAGTTTTAGCAGGTCACTTGAGCTCTCTGCTTCAGCTTTCTCATCTGTAAAATGAGGATAATCTACCTATCTCATAGGAGTGTGAGGATTAATTAATGTTTTTAAAGCATTTTGCACATGTAAAATGCTCCATAAATTTTAAGTATTACTGTTATCAAGGACACCTACTTAATTACCAAACCAAAGCCATACATTCTCCTGGATAGTTCCTCACTAAGGCCCGGATCTTGCAAATACTTTGGTACTCATTGGGAATATCCATGTAGTAAGTTACACATATGCAAAAATGCCTAAGTATTGACCAGGCCCAGCCACTGTTGATAGTGAGATCTAATAAGACTGTGGCTCATAAAGCTATTGCGGTGATTAGGCATATCACACTACAACATACTACATATTTTGTCCAGCTTCTAATACCTTTTGATAACAGCTAACTGAAAAACTCGGGGGAGAGGGAGGAGGGATTACAACATTTTGTTCCCTGGTTGGTTTATTTTTAATCAATATTTGAAATTTAGAAATTTTGTGAAAATGCCAAAATTCGGGGGGGGGGGAAATTGACCAATAATATAGTTGGCCAGAAAAAAGAGAGGAACCCACCCACCCCCTTCATGTTTTTGATTTCCCCTCCCCACCCCACCCCTTACCCTTCAGAAAAGAACTTTGAGGAAACTTTGAAAAACAGTGCATGAATTCCACCACTTCCATTTACAAGCAGAAGTACGGAGCCTGTAGAATATGCTCGACATTTTCACCCCCCATGCTTTCCAGAGCTTAGCTGGCTGTCAAGACGACTAATTACACAAGAACTAATGAAAGATTGTCAGACACATTCAATGCATGTTAGTAAATATAAGATTCTGTGAAGCATTATTAAGGCAAACCTTTCTGAGAGGGGCATACACACTGTACCATATATAAATGGCTGAGAATTCTTTATGCCTATTTTTACTTTTGCTGTCCATTCCAACTATCAGTTAAGCAGTAATGATCTAGGGTGGGGATTAATGGTGGACTGACAGGCATTTGTGCCTGGAGGTACAGCCGAGGGGGCCATTAGTCCCAGCTGGTCATTAATCCCCAAGAATGCCCTGTGCTGAGGTCACTACTGCTATTATAAGATGAAAATGAGAGAAAGCATAGGCATATGGATTTTTTTTGTAAATAGTTGATGTGGTTCAATTGATAGGTACAGAGGGTGCTTCTAGGAATTAATGACCTGCACATTAGCTAGTTGGATTGCTCGAATCATCTGCACATTCCACTGAGGAGGTTACAGCCATGAAAAATATCTTTAAATTTGTTCATATTTATCATGAAAAAACCCTCTATTCCAACATTGATTTTCAAAATAAGAAACTTCAACCTGGCTGCCTATAAACTTGCCTCTAATTCTGAAAAACAGCAAAGGCCGGAAAGGAAGATTTGTTTGGGGATTAAGACCTCGACTCAGAAGAGGTGGGTTCGATTTCTGGCTCTACCACTGACTCGCTATGTGACCTGGGAACTTCGCTTAGTCTCTGTGCCACAATCTGTAAAATGGGAACAGTAATGCTCCCTTTCTCCCACCTTTTTGTCACTCTTGTAAGATGTTCACAGCAAGGACTTAGACTTATTATATATTTGTACAGTCATGAGACTCCAAACTTGGTTGGGAGCCTACATGCTGCCATAATACTGGTAATAAAATGAGTGGAATACATTCCTAACCTAAGAGTCCATTTGAGAATTATTTTCTCTTCAGGGCAGTGATAGGGTTTTTTTCCCTTTTCCATTTGTACAGCACCCATTACCACTTTTGTATGCTACCCTAACAAATATTTATTACTACCCTTGCCTACTATCTCATACTTCTATTGCACTCACCAGCTCTGGCCTCATATTCCCTTTTTCTCCCACTTACTGTCACAATAATTAACAGATATTAAAGCCAGAAGGGACCATGATGATCATCTAATCTGACCTCCTGCCTGACACAAGTGCTAGAATTGTGCTACTCTGGCCCAGGTTCTGATTTCCTCTACAGCAGCGTATATCAGGAGTAATCCCACTGAGTATGATGGGGTTACTCCAGATGCACACAATTCCGAATCTGGCCCTGTATTTGACCCGTGTACTTACAGTCTCTAAATTTTAGCATGTAACTTTGGACGTTTGTGTAAATGCAAATAAAAGTGCATGACAATCCATCATTATTTTGATGGCAGTGTTTTGGATGTCTGGAGTCCTTGATTCAGCAACGCATTAAACGTGTGCCTAAGTCCACCCCTTTTCAGCAAAGTACTTAACATTCAACACATTCTTTTCCCCACTGAAGTCAATGCAATTTACCATGCTGTACGAAGTAGAGAAAGACTTAAGTACTTTGCAGAATCAGAACCAGAGGGAACCCCAAGTGCATGAGTGTTGGTTCAGCTCAAGGTCACTGCCTGGATTTGCACCAAAAACATATTTAGTCATTCAATAATAGTTACTTGTACCATAAAGGACCATCACACATAGTCCGCTTTTCTTTGGAATCATCTATATCCACAGCTATTCTGACCTGCAAACAAATCATATTTCCATGTGCATGCTTGTTATAGATCTGTTTTGTTTTTTAACCTTTTGTTTTTGTATTTTATTCTTTTGAGAAGAGGGCCCTAAGGAATCTGACTCAAATATCTTCTTGAGCTGCCATCTGCAGACTAAATAAAAAGAACCGGATTGTTCCTACCTAGTTAGCACCTGAATACTAAGAATGATGAAGTTGTATGTGCTGAAAGGTCCTTCATTTACACGGCAAGCACTGCTTTGTATGTGTCAGGGAAAACAGACTAGGAAATTGCTTTTGTCAGGTTTGCAGTGGCCTTGATTATTGACATGAAGTAGTGTAACATTGAACAGCACAGCTGGCTTCCCATTGGGTAGGCAAAAAGGCTGATTTCAAGATAAACATTGTGGGTTACTAGAAGTGGAGCTGTCAAATGTACAGGTAATTCTGGACATGAAATGTGTGTGTGGAGGGGCATATTTTTCACTTAGGTTGCCCTCTTCAAAAGGGTAAGGGCATTCCCATTCAATAACTTATTATATTTAGATTTCCATAAATCACACTCTTTGCTAGGCAGTCATACCTCCTGATAACTCAGGGAATTCCATTAGAGAATAGCAGGCTGATGGATATTTTCCATGTATCCATGGGCAGACGGAGTTACTGGATCATTTAAAATGTTCTTCTAATGAGAAGTGCCGCACTATCATAATATCTAACTTTCTTCCTTTTAATGAAAAATTAAGATCTCTGCTAAATATCCAGTTAGGTAGAAGGACCTGTTAACCAGCTCCACCTTTGCAATTTGTCTGGGTAGATGGATTTGCAGATACTCTAGAAATCTCCACTCAAGCATTCATCATAACATCCTATTTCCAATGAGCCACATCCTCAGCAATACAGTTCTGTATTTTGATATTGCATCTCTTGTTTCATTAACTATTGTTATTACTACAGTAATGCCTACAGGTCCTACCTGAGATTGGGGCCCCATTGTGTAAAGCACTATACAAAGGCACCATAAGAGACAATCCCTGCCCTAAAGGGTTTATAATCTAAGGCCAGGAGTATACTACAGACTTCTGCGGCTCAGCTACATTGGTCATTGGTATGAGGAGTTTCAGAGTAGCAGCCGTGTTAGTCTGTATTCGCAAAAAGAAAAGGAGGACTTGTGGCACCTTAGAGACTAACAAATTTATTTGCGCATGAGCTTTCGTGAGCTACAGCTCACTTCATCAGATGCATTTTTCCACTGAATGCATCCGATGAAGTGAGCTGTAGCTCACGAAAGCCTATGCTCAAATAAATTGGTTAGTCTCTAAGGTGCCACAAGTCCTCCTTTTCTTTTTGGTATGAGGAGGTGATCCCTGATCAACCTATCCGTGCCAGGAGAAGTCCTTAGTGTAGAATTAGCTATATGAGTAAAGCTACACTTTTATCAGTGTAACGTGTTTCACTCCTGGGGAGTGGTTTTACTACCAGCACAAAGCACAGCTTTCCCAGTATAGTTGGGTCCACACTAGGAGCACTTTGCGGGAATAGGATACTGGCATTCCTATACCAGTTAGATGTGGCCTAAGTAGACAAGACTGAGAAAGGATGGGAGGTGAAAGAGAGACACAGAGAAGTGAAGTGACCTGCTCCAGGTTACACAGCCAATCTTTGGCAGAGCAGGGAATTGAACCCAGGATGCCCAACTTCCACTCTTGTGCGCACAAGACAAAGTGGAGATTTATCACATGACTATGACATGATCAAAACCATATATTTTCCTTCCATTCACCGCATATTTACTAAAGTGGATCTATATTTTCTGGGTCAGTTGTTTTCAACCATCCATAAAAAAACAAACAGTTTTTAATACAAACACTCTTTTCTTTCAAACATTATGAACATCTGGTGCACTGGGGATTGTCACAGTTATAACAACATCTTTCCTGCTCTTACTCAAATAAACAACATACTTTTTAATCTGGGGCACTCATTCAATGACCCTCCATCACTGACCAAATGAATCGTGGGAACTGAGCTGTTGAGCAAGGGTTGGCACATACAGGAACAGGGATTTGATCAGAAATTCAGAGTTTGTTGAGCCAGTGGCACGAGAAAATAGTAGAAAACCTACCGGGATGCTCTTCATTTCTGGCCTAATTCACAAAGATCACTTGCCATAAGGTACCACTTGAGTAATGTAAAAGAAAAGCACACTGCTATGATGGGAAATGTAAAGCAGCTGACTCCTTTATGTGGCAGTAAACTGAGGTAATCTATCCCTGTCCACTAATGTTTATAAACATATTGTAAACAAGCATAAATGAACAGCTCATCTCTCTAGGGAGAACAGATGCATCCTTAATACTGATTAAGTGTTTTGTTCTGCCTGAGTGTCTGGCAGAGGTTTATGCTCCTAAACAGGGGGAGGGAGACAGTGGAATGACAGTCTCATATTCTCCTGGCTTTTTAACTGCTTTGGGGGACTCAGTAGGCAGGATAGCTGTATAATTCCACTGATGATTGCTCTCTGCACTACAATATGACCTGGGATTCATGGCAAATGGCATGTTTTTAAACCTACTACCCATGTTTCCTTGTTGCCTTGAAAGTCAGAGTGAAAGTTTAAACGCGAGTGGGTTAGCTCTGCCGGTTGGTCAGACAATGAAGTCTAGTACTGACACCATGAAAACTTAATCACACCTAGAGCATCTGCATGCTGACTCCCTGCAGTGGTAAGAATCACAAATATAGCACATTCGCACATGCTTTGCTTGTCAAAAAGTTGCTTGTCAAATAATTTCCCTGCGCTAGGAATTCTAAGCATCAGAGGGGTAGCCATGTTAGGCTGTATCCACAAAAACAATGAGGAGTCCGGTGGCACCTTAAAGACTAACAGATTTATTTGAGCATAAGCTTTCGTGGGTAAAAAATCCACTTCTTCAGATGTATGGAGTGAAAATTACAGATACAGGCATAAATACATATTGGCACGGGAAGAGAAGGGAGTTACCTTGCAAGTGGAGAAACAATGTTGAAGGCCAATTTACTCAGGGTGGATGTGGTCCACTCCCAATAATTGATGAGGAGGTGTGAATACCAAGAGAGGGAAAATTGCTTTTGTAGTGAGCCAGTCACTCCCAGTCCCTATTCAAGCCCAAGCTGATGGTGTTAGATTTGCAAATGAATTGTAGCTCAGCAGTTTCTCTTTGAAGTCTGTTTTGAAGGTTTTTTGCTGAAGAAAGGCTACTTTTTAATCTGTTATTGGATGTCCAGGGAGGTTGAAGTGTTCTCCTACTGGCTTTTATATGTTACCATTCCTGATGTCTGATTTGTGTCCATTTATCCTTTTATCTAGAGACTGTCTGGTATGGGCAATGTACATGGCAGAGGGGCATTTCTGGCACATGATGGCATATATCACATTAGTAGATGTGCAAGCGAATGAGCCTCTGATGGTCTGGCTGATGTGATTGGTGTCGCTTGAGTAGATATGGGGACAGAGAAGGCAACGGGGTTTGTTACAGGGATTGGTTCTTGGGTTAGTGTTTCTGTGGCGTGGTGTGTAGTTGCTGGTGAGTATTTGCTTCAGGTTGGGGGGCTGTCTGTAAGTGAGGACTGGCCTGCCTCCCAAGGTCTGTGAGAGTGAGGGATCATTTTCCAGGATAGGTTGTAGATCGTTGATGATGCGCTGGAGAGGTTTTAGCTGGGGGCTGTACGTGATGGTCAGTGATGTTCTGTTATTTTCCTTGTTGGGCCTGTTCTGTAGTAGGTGATTTCTGCTTGTAAGGTAAGTCCGCCATATATATTTATCCCTGTATCTGTAATTTTCACTCCATGCATCTTAAGAAGTGGGTTTTTTACCCATGAAAGCTTATGCCCAAATAAATCTGTTAGTCTTTAAGGAGCCACCGGACTCCTCGTTGTTTTTAGGAATTCTAAAAATTCCTAGGCTCTTGTGAAATAAATTCCTATCACAGAAGTGAGATGGAAACTTGTTATGTCAGTTGGTCTCCTTTTGCATGGGCTGGACTGATCCCTACAGTACATTTCTGTACTGTAGATGTATCATCTACTTGATTTTTTTAAAAATGCCTCCAGTTTTGTAGGCAGCATTTTGCACTCCCTAATTACTTACAGCCACAAATGAAAGGACATAGACATCTAAGTAACTGATTTGCATGCTCAGTCAGATAGTTAGATGTCTAAATGCTACCAGTTGGCTATGTGATTGCGCAGAGGTAGAAAATTATAGGCACTGTTATATGCAGGTGCAAAATTGGTGGCTCTTCTGAATATCAAGTCACTTCTGCTGTCGATACAGTGTCTAAAGAGCTTGGCTCTTGCCATGAAAGTAAAATGATTTTTACAATTGCTGCTGTTTACTTGTGTTACTCATTTTAACCTATGCTTAGCCTATCTCACAATTCACCAGCAACAACTGACAATTATCCACCAGGCTGAATAATACTCACTGGAATACATATAATAAAGCTAAAGACGTATCATTTCTACCGAGACTTTGTGCTTTTGTCATTATATTTACCATCATTGATTACGCTAGTGTTGGCTTCCTTTGCAAAGAGATACCTTCCAGCAGTAATGTGGTGTATGTTTGCTGTTGGCTGGATAAATACAAACATATCTGAACAAAAGCCTGTGAAACCCATTCATTCGTTCAACTGTTGTTCACTTGAGTGTGATTAGCTTCATCTTCATTGCATCCCCAGTACGGTAGCTGTGCTGACCTGCAAGAGACAGGGAAACTTATTTAAAACAGTAGCCACACTCCATATTTTCTCTTTGTGCACATAAACCAATCAAAGCTAGACAACATGAAGATATTTATTAAAGGGTGATAGTATCTAGAGCCACTTTTTCAGTGTTTACAAAGTCCTACAAAATAACTGCACAATGATTTCTATGGTTAACATACTGCCACCTATACTGTGATACATATTATGCCACTCTGGCGGAGAGAGATGCCCCAAGATATACATACATCTATCCTGAGCAACAAAGTAATCTCGTTGTAATTCTTAAATTTTCTGCCCTTGTTTCAGTAATTGCTACTCAATGTCTAATGACTAAAATCAGGGCCAAATTCTGGATATTTATTACATCTTATTTACCCTACTCCACAAACAGTTCCACTGAGGTCAATGGGACTCTTGTTACAGAGTCATGGGACTTGTCATGAGTAAGGGTATAGGAACCTGACTCTTAGACTGTGAAATCTTTGGAGCAGGGACCACATTTTTCTAAATAACCCAGCACACAATTGGGTGCTGTGAAGACGGGGAAGAAGATATTCCTAATATGATATTGTTAGGACTTTTTTTAGCTTACTATAAAGGACATGAGAAAACTGCGTAGTATAAAACAATCTGTTTAAAAAATTCAATTAAGGATGAACTAAAAAAGTTCAGTAAAGTTGACATTTAGGAAAGATTTCTCTCATTAACACAGGGGTTTTAGTGCACTCCATATAGACATCCCAATATGTTGCCCATGTCATACACCCTATTGCCTGTGAAGACTAACAGCCCATATTAATTAACTTGTTCACCCCACCTCTAATTACTAACACTGAGTAAAATCTGCAGTGTGTTGAGTGTTTTCTAATTCAGCAATTAAATCAATACATATATTTCCTTTCTCTGGATCCTTCCCAGTCTTTTAAAAAAATATTATTTATGATTCACGTTTTCATTTAAAGAAAGGAATGATGAAAAGTGACACCTGGTCCCTTAAGGAGGGGTGAGGTGGATACATAGCCCAGCCAAAGCATTAGTGAGATATTTGTGTGCCTGATTTGCAGTCAGCATGTTACTCCATTTGTGACTTCATAGCCAAGACTTCCTTCCCTCAGGCCAGCGTTATTTGGAAATGAAAAGGGAGAACTCCTACAGACGAAGATAATCTATATCTGAAGAATCCCTGCACAAATAGGCCCATGCTGAATGAGGTACAGGCAGGTCATGTGTGAGTTGATCTATGGAACTGCCTTACCATATCAAAACAGCTGGTGCACAACAGGTGATATTGACTTGTCTTTAGGTCTGGCACAATATTGTCCATGAACCAGCACTGAGTATATCAGGTAGCATTTGCATTCCTCTTTGCGTTTACATTGCAAAAGGAGAACTATTGTTAGCTCTTTTCTAACATAACACGGACCCATATCCAAGGCAAAACATGACCAAATTATTGTTAGAGGGGTTATAAAACCAGGAGTGATTTTAAGGCTAAGATTTGAAAAGGCAGCTAAGGGACTTAGATGCCCAACTCCCATTGAAATTTAACAGAAGCTGAGTGTCTAACTGCCCTAAACTTGAATGTTAATCCCAGCCTAACCCAGGCTTTCCTGTGTGGCCAGCAGGTCCAGCTACGGGCTGTGGGAGCATGTCATGGGGCGTATATACCCCATGCTGGCCCAAAACAAAGGGGCTAATGCAGGTACTGCTGACCAGTTCTGATTGGCAGCCTCACAGCAGCTGGGAAAATGAAAGCGGAGGGAAGCAGAAGGGTGGGGCAGGAGAAGGGAGCTCCTGCCAGCAAGCTGCTGAAAAGCCACTCAGAGACAACCCCCTGAGAAGAGACAACTGGACCAACAGGCTGAAAGGCCTACAGAAACCAGGGAAGGTAGGAGCTTATAGGGCCCTTGACTGACAGTTTGCCCTTGGCTATCTAATAGTGAAGGCAGCCATATTTGACCAGCTGCAGTTAAGCAAAGAGACCTACCGTTGCCGCTTCACAGAGCAATGATTTAACGCGTCTATGTGGCCCCGGAACCTGGGAGAGAGACTCAAGGATATCGGTTGGAAGTGGATGAGGCCTGAGGACATGACAAGCAGGAAAATAGCTGGCATGGTTGTTCTCAAGCAAATCCTCTGGACCCGCCCCGCTGCCATGCCGGAATTGATACTGAGACACTGACCAGACACTCTGGAAGAAGCAGTAAGGCTAGCCGAAAATTATTTTGATGCTGAAGCCCCACTCACCTAGTCTGGGAGGACAAAGCTTGCCTCTTCTATGTTGATAAAGGCTGACTGAAAAGGGAATAGCCTTTCTGAGGCCACAGGATGGGGACCAGCCTCACGCCCAACAACTAAGACCTCACGCCAAAGGTTGTCCCCAGCTTATTCCCCATCCAATTCTCCAAAGGCCAGAACTTTGGACACCATGCCGGGCCAAAGCCCCGAGTATCCAGCCATGACAGGGTTCACCAGGGAGGGTGGTCTGTTTGTAATGAGGACAGGAGAGACATATTAAAAGAGATTGCCGTACCATGGAACTTAATTATGTGGACAGCTCAAACCTCCCCAGCCTTGACCAAATTCCAGGGAGCCCAAAATTTACCACCATGTTGCTCATCAATGACCTAGAGGTGCAAGTCCTCGTGGATTCAGGTTGCAAACAGTGAGACAAGACCTGCTGAGGGAGGCTGAGGTCCACTTGGAAGGCACTGTGTCTCTGACATGCCTCCATGGGGAAGTGAGGGACTCTTTCTGTACTAAGTCCATCTAATGGTAGGAGGCCAAACAGCAAGTCTAGTGTGTAAACTGCCATCCCCAGTTTTGTTGGGATGGGACGGGACAGGCTCCACTTTAAGACACGGCTAAAACCCCATTGAGAAATCGAATGGAGATGACTAGAGAAGCCAAATAGACCCGAGGCAACCTCTTTCCCTTTGAGGATGAAGACTTCTTTCTACCCCAGATGAAGGCCCAGTGGTCTAGGTGCGAGAAAATGTGCTGCCAGATGTGAGGGGCAGGACTTACATAAAAGAGGTTGTGGCTGTTGTCTTAGAGTGCTGAACCCCAAACAATACCCAGTAGATGTGTGGAGGCTATTGGGCTCATCTAACTTGTGGGTTGAACAACAAAGGGAGGATTCCATATGGAGGGTCTATGAAGAAAGCATAGCTCTCATGGACGGGAAAGTGGTCAGGCCTGAACTAGCCACCTGCCTACCTTGTTTCTAGTGTTGAGACACCTACTCTATCATCTGGCACAAGGTACCTTGGAGGGGAAACAACTCCTTGTACACAACTCCTTGTACCGCATGTATTCAGACAGGAAATACTCAAGCTAGCTCATGAGGTACCAATGGTAGGCCACCTGGGCCGGAAGAAAACCCTCACCCATCTGTTACCCTGCTTCTTTTGGCCAGGAATTCACAAAGAAATAAAAGATTATTGTGCTGCTTGCCCTGACTGCCAATTGGCAGCCCCTAAATGGTATGACCAGCTTCATTGGTTCCCCTTCCACTCATAGAAATCCCATCTGAGTCGATAGGAGTAGACCTCGTAGGACCCACAGACAAGAGCTCTGCCGGCTACCAGTATATGCTGGTTGTCATTGTCTATGCCACCTGCTACTCCGAAGCAGTTCCCCAATGATCCACAATGGCCCCAGTCATAGCAACAGAATATCTAAGAATATGAAGGAAAAGACCAGCACATATTATATTTAAGCTGTAAGTTACTTCTCTGAGAGAAAACATACACAATAATTGAAAAGGAGTGCTTTGTGGAAAAATGGTCTATCGAAACACATAGATATGATCTACTAGACAACCACTTTACATTGTGACTGACCATGCCCCACAAAAACAGCTGAACCACATGAAAGAAACAAATGCATGAGTAATGAGGTGGTAATTCAGCCTACAACCATACTCCTTCTCAGTAGAACACCACCCTGGCTGCCAAAATAAGAATTTGGATTTCTTCTCCAGAGACGGTAGGAGCACCACTTAAGCAGAGAACACTCCTGCTTCTGTCCAAAAGGGCAGGGATCTGTTATGGGATGTATATACCCCATGCTGGCCCAGCAACCAATGACTTAATGCAGGTACTGCCAGTCAATGTTGATTGGCAGCCTCACAGCAGCTGGGAGAATAAAAGAGCTGGAAAGTGGAGGGGTGGGGTGACTGCCAGAGGAGCAAGCAGGCTGGAGAAGGGAGCTGCTGCCAGCAAGCTGCCAAGAAGTCACTCAGAGACAGCACTCTGAGAAGGGATGACTGGACCAACAGGCTGAAAGGCCCTACAGAAACCAGGGGAGGTAGGAAGGAGCTCAGGAGACAGCCAGAGTCATTGAGTCCTGATTCTGCCTGCCTAGCTTAAAGGTCCTGAGCTGAAACCTAGTGAAATGGGTGTGCCTGGGTTCCCCTACCAAGCCCCTGGCAGATTTAAGAATGGATAGGTTTTTTAGACCCCCTGGGCACCATGAACTGACTGACAGCTCTGCCAGAGTGAATGTAGGTGCAATGATCCTCCTGGCCAGAGGGGGTGCTGTTGCACCAACACACCCACACAGGAGCAGAATAATTCAGGGAGAGCACAAAGCATAGGAGAGGAGCAATGCTGGCTGTGAAACTGATAAACCCTTGCCGGCTGCCAATGTGCTCTTACAGCTGCGGTTAAAGAGATCAGTGGCTCCTTGAAAGCCACCTACTTTCCTTCCTGCTCCTCCAGTGGCCCCTAATATAGCTCACATCTATGCACAACACAGCAGGCTCTGGTAGTGACCTATCAGCTCAGGGCTCCGCTTCCATAACACTCAGCTTGCCACAAGCACATGTGTGATCTGACCCTGTGGTGCTAGCTATGGGCAAACTGCATTCCAAGCAGCACGTAGCTTTCTGGTTGGTGGGGGAACGGTGAGGGTGGGCCAGCAGGGGAATGGGAGCAAAAGGAATGAGCTAGAAATATGAAGCCTGATTGCAGGAGATGGGTAGTGGAAAATATCCTGCTGCTTCAGGGCTTGATGCAGCTCCTACTGAAATCAACAAGAGTCTTTCCGGTGACATCAGCTGGAGCAGGATTTGGCCCTAAGGAGGGATGGAAGGGGAAATCATGAGATTGTATCAGGGAGCATGTAAGAGTTTCTGTGAGTGTCCTACACAGGGCCCAAAGTGTCTCAAATAATTAGCATCATACAGTTTAAGACCAGGAGTGACCACCAGATTGTCTAGTCTGACTTCCTGTCTATTACAGGCCACTAAACATCCCCAACCACCCCACCCAAGGCCCAACAACCAGTTTGACGAAAGTATTAAAGCCCTCAGGACACAACATTATTGTGTGCCACAAACGGAACAGGAAGGACCAAGGTGCACCAATGTCTGAGGCCCCTGCAAATGGCAGGGAATTGATTAAATGAGATATACCCGTCCCAGACCATCCTGGCAAGTCACTTGCATCCAACGCTGGTCAGGAAAGTGAAATAATTAAATAGTAACTGATTCATAGTTATTATTTTTGTGGATTACTCAGGCATCACAAAGCAGAATTTGGGTCTCTGTGTTAGTCATTATCATTATTAACTACTACTATTATTATGTGGACTGCACAGCCATTATTGAAAACAAAATTTGGCCCTATATGTTTCAACTGGGCAAGTTAATCCCTCTGAGCTGACTCCAAATGCTTCTGATTTACATGCAGCAGGGATAAGTGGCCCCTGGAAGTTTGGTTCAGGTTCCATGGGGGATGCCTAAGATGCCAGTGGGATCAGTTCCTCTGCTGCCACAATGCATCTCTGTGGAAACTCACCCTCCTTCTTCCTGCCCATGATTCTTTTTCATTTAAAGCCAGAGTCATTTGGGTCTGTGTATAGCAATTGTCCAAAAGGGGACTTCCCCCTCCCCCCGGAATGGACCAAATCAGACATCTAATTTCATGTGTCCACTCAGCCTTGACATGCAGGTGAGGCTGTCAGTTATAATCAAGGGGAAAGGCATCTCACAATGAATACTAAAAGCATGTGAAATGGTGCCTCAAATTTCTTGCAGCCTTTTTATTGTGTCTAAACTGAGATCTTTTGTGAAGTCCAAGGCATGTGCTTATAACACATCTTTGTGCTAGAGAACGCACTGCCTGTTGCAGAGCATGAAAGGAATGTGTCATGTTGTCATGCTGCAAGGGTCATTTTCCCATTGTGCCTATAATCTGCAGAGTCTGAGTAAGAGGACAAGAGAGACCCTGAAATTGCACAAAAATGTCTCCAGATTTCTATGATATACACATCTGGAAGCAATTGCTACATTAATTAGTATATTGATTTTTTTCCCCCTCTGGCTACTCTCCCACTTAACTATTTGTTCAGCTTGATTTGTGTTATCTATTGCCAGGGAGAGGTTTGGCTTTAAGCTGCTACTAGACTATTAAGAAAATGAGAAATAGACAGGAGGCTTTCTGCTATCACTCACCAGATTATTACACACTCACAATAAACATATCTCCCTGGAGGCTGGACACAACATTTGTTCCTATGTAAAAGAAAAAAACCCATGCATGTTGTTTGTCTTAGATTGCATGCTCAGTTGGCCTGAAGAAGTGTTGCCCACAGAACACTTGTAGTGAGAGAAAAAGAGGCAAAGGAGGGATTATCGCTACAGTACTTTATTCAGATTTGCTGTCAATAAAAATGCTGTTAGCTTTAGCCACTTCTTGTTGCACATGAATTACACACAGTCTGTCTGGGCCAGATCCTTAGCCTCCTTGGCCACCGACTTCCATGGAGCTCTGTCGATTTACACTAGGTGAGATCTGCCCCTCAGTCTACATCCTGTGACCTTGGAGTGTTTGAGCACGTCCTGTCTGTGGCCATGTTTGCTGTTTCTCAATCCTGTTTTTTCCTGTCAGTTCTCTTGATGACTTCTAAAAATGCAGCCCATGTCCTCCAGCCTTGTTTTTCCTTCAAAAAATTGTATATACCCCCTGCCATTTCTTTTTGATCAGTTCTTATTTAGTCCCTGCTGTGGTGTCTATGTGTAAGAGACAATTACTATAAAAGATCTCACCATGCAAGTTTCTATTCACCGTACAATACCCCATGTATGACAGGTTGTGGGGCATCTCACTCATGTTAAACTGTGGATTACCCACTACTGTTACTTAATGCATATGTAATGAAGACAAAAATCAGGAATGAATAATGGTTATAGCTGATTTGACCTTACTTTATACAATGTGAGGCCGTTTCTGGCAATAGTGATCTCAGTGCAGCTTTAATGACCTCATCTAATTATTGCTAGCTCAAAGACCTTCAGTGCTTTAATGTGAGTCAGAGATGCACACCAGCAGACTAATGAACTCATCACACTGTGCTAGTCTTTAACCAGAAACAGAGGTTCATTTGGAAAAATTAGAAAAAAAATACATCATGGAGGGGAAGCCTGAGCTTATTTAACATTTATTTCCCTGAGTTGAAAGAGGAAACGATATTGCCATTGCTAGAGAAAAAATGAGATGAAAGTAATATTATTGATTGCCATAAACTGTTCTCTTGAGTGAAAGGATTAGAAAAGGAAGGGGCTGTTTCGCTGGAGTGAAACATAGAGAGGCACATTGACTTTTATTTATTTTTGACAGATATAGCTCATCTAGATTAGCCCATGATGATTAGAAAATACATAATATAAGAATCATCAAACTCAGCATCTACTGTGGTATTCATCAAAATATTAAGGATGGGGAAGAATCCATTGATTTCTCAACAAAAGCCATGCAGAATGTTAGCGTGTCTAGCAAATACTTTTATTCTGCTCTTTGCTCTCATTAATACTTGATCTGTTAATGAACCTGCTTTGATCCAATTTGTTCAAGAATTAGAAATCTATATGTCCCACACGCAAAGAGACCAGGTTGTTATCATCTGTTAAACTCCCCAAATCAATCTCTCCCCCAAAAATATAAATGCAGAACACTGATAGCATAACACAGTAAACTTTAACAGCAGATAGCACCTGTTGCATATTAATCAGTCTTCAAAGTGTGCCTGGAAATGTCATGACCACAAGATTCCTCATGAAATGTCTCTTACTTCCTGCTTCTGATCAGGCCAGGAATATTAGGAGAATGGCCTTCTGTATAATATAATAGCACTTCTGCTCCTTGTGTGTGGAGGGATGTGCTGGCCAAGGGATGTGCTGGCCGCCACTTCCCGCAGTCCCCACTGGCCTGGAGCGGTGAACCTCAGCCAGTGGGAGCTGCGATCAGCTGAACCTGCGGATGCTGCAGGTAAACAAACTGTCCCAGCCTGTCAGTGGATTTCCCTGATGGGCCGTGTGCCAAAGGTTGCCGATCCCTGCTTTAAAGAAAGAAATTTAAGTTCAGAGTTCAACAGTTCTGGAAGGCTCATTTTCATTCTGGCCAACTCAGTTCTGAACTGGAACTAAGTTTATGGTGCATCATGGGGTTACAATAAGGAAAAGGTTGAGAAACTCTGTGTGAGACCTACTGTACATATACTAGGTATAAATGTGAAGATTACCATATGTAGTAGGTCATAAAACCAGGTGCTATGCTTGTGCACACTCAATGACAGCCAGGATCAGTGCCGAACCAGAGTCTTAGCTGTTCCTTTAACGAAGACTTTGTTTACACTGGCAGCAGCATGTAGGGTACATGTAGCTACATGCGGCAGTGAAAGGCTCTGGCAATGGGGAAAGGCTCCGGCAGCAGGGAGGCAGTGGGACAATACACTGCGAAAAATATCTTGGGTGCGTAGACAGCCATGTTGGGTATATACGCTAAGGTCCTTGTGAGTATTTACTCTACTCACCTAAACAGTGCCTGACTGTCTACACTACTATTTGTATCCAGGCTGGGGAGGCAAGTAGTGTGTAAACTCTACACACTGCCATAAGTATAGAGATAGTCTAAGGCACAGCCAAGCTTTGGGAATGATGCAGTGCCATGCCAGGCATTTTCAAACTCTCAGGCCAGATCTATACTACAGAGTTAGGCTGACATAAAGCAGCTTGCATTGACCTAGATCTGGAAGTGTCTAAACTACAGCATTGCTCCTGACAATGTAAGTCCCCCCACTACACCAACCTACTCATTCCACCTCCATGAGAAGCGTAGCGCTTAGGTCGATGTAGTTAGGGTGACGCAGTGTGTGTGCAGACACTGCGTTCCTTACTTTGCCTGTCAGCACCGTCTGGGAGCCTGGCTGCCTGGTGCTGAGAGCCCAGGCTGCCAGCTTGGTGTGGAGCTGACACCTGCAAGGAGCTGAGAGCTCAGGATCTCAGCCCCCAACACTGTTCCACTTAAGTCGGTGCAAGTGCTCCTGGTGAGGACGCGCACCACTGGCAGAAGGAAGGTAGTGTGGACAAGAAAAGCTGCAGTAATTTTTGCAGTAGCTGTACATCAACCTAACATAATTTGATTTAAGTGTGTAGTGTGAACAAGGGCTTAGTGTGTTTTATACCTAGGGTTCTCAATCTTTTTCTTTCTGGGGCCCCTTCCCAACAAGCTATAAAAACTCCACGGCCCACCCGTGCCACAATAACTGGTTTTCGACATATAAAAGCCAGAGCTGGCATTAGGGGGTAGCAAGCAGGGCAACTGTCTGGGGCCACATGCCACAGGGGCTCCCATGAAGCTACATTGCTCAGGTCTTGACTTCAGCCCTGGGTGGCGGGGCTCAGGGCCATGGGCTTCAGCCCCATGCAGTGGGGCTTCAGCTTTCTGCCCTGGGCCCCAGCAAGTCTAATGCTGGCCCTGCTTGGCAGCCCCCCTGAAACCTGCTCGCGACCCCCTAAGGGGCCCCGAACCCCTGGTTGAGAACCACTGTTTTATATAACTTTATAGGTGGGATGTTCAAAAGCACTCAGTGTTGGCTTAACCCTGGTCTCACTGAAGTCAATGTTAAAGATCTCATTGATATTAACAGGAGCAGAGGAAGCCAGCTCTGTCTGAAAGTTAGAAGCCTAAATACCTTTGAGGATCTGGGCTTGAGTGGTTTTGAAAATCCCACCCTGCATATGCAAAGCACTTTGCACAAATTAATTAAGTCCCACAAGCCCCTGTTTTACAAAGAAGCAATGCAGATTAACATTGCTTTTCATTCTAAAAATAAATACAAAATGAATTGTAAAAGGTAGCTCTCAGTTTGTACAGTAGCTCAGCCTTGAATTGGTTCTGCCTAGTCCATGGAATACAATTTGAATGTGGTCAGCATGACAGTTCTTGTATTGCATCACCAGCTATTCTCAGCTAAATTACCTCTTCATTGCCAGGCTCCATGTGCCAAAGCAGTGCTTCAAGGAATACCATATCAGTTCCAAAGGGTGAATACTTGAAGATCTGGAGCAAGGCAATGAATACACGCTTGTCAAGCAGAAAGACTGGAAATGCATTAGGTAGGGAACATCTAACTTAACTGGATTCCTAACCAGTCCCTTCCTTTAGCCTTGACATCAGAGATCCAGATCATCATTTTGTGCAGGACAGCAACTGCTCACACAGCTAGGTAGTTAAATGTGCAATTATTCATTTTTTCATGAAAATCTAAATCTTGAATAAGTGATCTTAGTGTCATTCATGTGTGATTCTTGCACTTTTGCTGAGATGAGAAGATTAAAACAATGGCAAACTTAACTTCTTATAGTTACAGAAGCAAGACAAATATCGGTACTGCTATCGAAGAAATTTACCTTCAACCCTTGTTTTCCATAAACATCTGATGAGGGGCAATAAAGAGCCTGATCTGTAGCTGGTGTAAATTGCGATAGCTCCACTGGAGACACAAGCTCTGTGCTGGTTTACATCACCTGACAGTCTGGCCCTTAAAATTAATTACAGAAAGATATTTGACTTGGATGGATAGAGGAAGGGGGAAATTATCCATCTTTCTCAGCAATTCTAAGATAGAGTTTTTTCTTCCCTTTTTCAAAACTTAGAGACTTACATGAACTAAATAAAAATAATCACTGGCACTGCTTACGGTTTAGACAGACAATTAAACAGCAAATTAATCTGATTTGGAATATAATCCCCAAACAATCTGCACTGTTAATTGTTCTTAAAAACTGGCCAAAATCAAAAGCTGAGCCTCTGGAATATACAAAATTCCTTCTTTCCTCCACCCAAACAAAAATGGACAAGATGAAGACAAGACTTGAAATAGCTTTTTAGTTGAACAATTTGGGATGAAATCTGAGTTACAAACTAAAATTTCTTTGGGGAGTGGGTCACCAATTCCACACACACGTACACCCCCACATGCCCCATGTTCACATATCCAGTCATTCCTTATGGGATTAGTACGGATAAGGGAAGAAAAGACATTAAGATGGAATTGGAATCACCAAACCATTGTCATTTGTCTCCTTTCTTTTGCCATTCCAGAACAAGCAAAACTGGATCTGATCAATGCAATCCATCAGAAAAGTCAAAAACTCCTCAGTGATTCATTCTGGGCCCCTAAAATGACTTGGTATGGACTGGAGAGTCCTCTCTTAAGGTATAATTCAGTGCCCATTGAAGTCAATGGAAAGACCACCATTGACTTCAGTGGGCTTTTGATAAGGTCAACAATCTTCCTAGCTGGAGAAGCTTAGACTGCACCAGGTCCAGTGGCTAGGATGCTAGCCTAGGACTCAGGGGAACAAGTTTGATTCCCTGCTCCACCACAGACTACCTGTGTGACCTTTGGCAAGTCATTTAGTCTCTGTGCCTTACCTTCATCTGTATAATGGGGATAACAACATTTCCCCACCTCGCAGGGTTGAGGATAAATATGTTGAAAATTGTAGTCACTGAGACATGATGACAATGGGGAGTCATATAAATGCTTAAATTATATCATTATTTTATCAAGTCAATTACCTTTTCTCTTTGTCAAAAACAGCTACATTGACCAATTTGTTGCCCCTCCCTTACTACTTGTTTTACCTCATAAAAGGCAACAGCTTAGGAAAGAATTACATGAATCATCAGCCCCTTCCAAAACTTCTGGTCCTCAACTGAAATCCACCTTCAAACTCTTCCTGAAGAAGGACACCTTTAGTGATAGCCTGTAGCTATCCCCACCCTACAGCAGACTCCGTGTCTCCTTCTACAGCAACCTACTTAAAATGGCATTTTGATATAATGAGGAACACCATTAAATAGCTACAGCAATTAATTCAATTTCCCAAAACATACTAATACAAACCCTAAGTTACAGCATAAGAGCTCTTTGTTTGGTTTCTTTTTAGGAAAAGTCTTTGGCGCGAGAGATCTCTCTCTCTGTGTCTTAGAAAAAAGGAGCAGAATGAAGTAGTACACTTCAAATATCCCATGTCGTGATCAAAGGGAGTAAAACTCAACACTGAACACTCTTCTCTACCTTTAAACGTAGCTATCAAGGATATAGGTGTTAGCTGCCCTATTCCATCTGCCAGCTGTGACTCTGGGCAGAGTAAGAAAAGTATTTCAGATCTGCAGATTCAATAACCACTTTCCATTTTTTAAAGAACTGGAGATGAACTGTGATAATTTATTGCATAATATGATTTGGGTTTCTCTGCAAAGTATTAATTTTTATAGCTCAGCTGCTCTACACCACTACAATTACAGAGCTTAAGATACTATTCACAAATGTTGTACAGTGTATACAGGAGATGATTACTAAATTAGTAGATGGAGATTATATTTTCTACCCATCGATAATTCAAATGGAATGTGATCATAGCAGTTCTAGGAATGTGTATGTTATGTACAAACTCGGGGAAAGAGTGTTTAGCTTCACTCTTAAATATTCTGATACTCTGCTTCCCTCTAACCGTTTCCACAGCTGTAGGGCATGTGCATTATCTGTGGTCAGACACAAAATAGCAATAGGTGGGATTTTCAAAAATGCCTACGTGATTTAGGTGCACAAGACCCATTGAAAGTCAAGTATTGTGATTATTAATGTTATGATTACACACATTTATGAGGTGACTATCACCGTGGCATCTGGGCATAGTTTACCTGATTTGAATTAAGAGCAAATAATATGTGTATGGTGGGGCAAATTCTCTGCTGGTGTAAATTGGCCTCCACGCTGATGTCAGTGGAGTTTCACCAGTTTATGCCATCAGAGAGTTTGACCCACGCAGCCTAAAATCTTTTACTCTCCTAAGTCATGTCATTGCCTTCAGGGACCATAATATAAACCCAAAGTAACATGGATTGCAGGTTAATTCCAGCCACGCTGAAATGTATCACACAGTAGAAGGATCACGTATTTGGTCACTGATGTCTCCTCAATAGCAAATGCTGCTCACAAGGTACTTGTTAAAACTTGTGCAATAGTTGATATTGCTGCTATCTCAGCTTTCAGGTTTGCAACTTTTTAGGGCAATGTGGAAAAATCTTGCTCCCCCTCATGTTTTGTGTTAACCACAGCATCTCAAAGTCAGGCTTCTTATTCCCATATAAGTGACTATCACAGGTCTGCATGGCAGGGTGAAACAAAGGATGAATGGCTTTCTATAGAATATCAAAGTCTAAAGAGCAATGGGAAATGTTAAAAGAAAACTAAACAGGAACACTATTTACCTAATAAAAACTAAAGGGAAAGACATGAAAACAAATAGTAAATATATGCAAAATTGTCGGGACAAAATAAGGGAGGAAATGAGCTCAGTGTCTGTTTCAGGCCAATCTGGTTCTTCAGACTCTTACACTAGTCATGGCTCTTCCATCCCAGTCATGTATTTGGAAAACAGCCTCTTCCCTGGCTTTTTGTATTACTGATGAATAGGGCCCTGACTGATTTCACACTCATATTGGATCTCAAACTGGCTTTACACTAGAGAAACTCCATTTACTTTAATGGAGTTCCTCCTGATTTACCCTGGTATGAAGTGAGAACAGAGTAAAACCCTAGAACTCCATTCTTCCTTCCAAGATGCTTCCAGGTTCCTATATACAACCCCAGCATGACTCATCTCAACCATGACTTCACAATAGTGTCTTGTATTGAACTGGCTTTTTAAATAGATTCACTGTAGATAGAGAGAAGACATGACTCTATCAGTTTAAATCCCAAGAGAATTTGGGTCTAAAAGTCAAACCCATGTCTTGGTGGGTTACTTACCCAGACAATCTATCAAGGTTATCTTTCGGAATGTCCCAGGTCATTCATCTTCCATCACATATTCAGAATGATAAGGATGATTATGGGGTAATGTGACCATCTATTAAAATATATCATATATTAAAACTGTATAATCATAAAATCATTTCTAAAGAATAATAAAATATCATATCATTACAAAGACATAAAAATGTAATAAAGGTATGTTCTTAGGAAGATTTAAAAGGTAATTGTGGTCTTTAATGTTGTAATAATTACCACAATTAAAATTACAAAATCACATAGAGTAATTAAAGCAAAGGATCTCCAACCACGACAATCTTTTAGGGTTTCAGAGCTCTAGATTCCCCAGTTAAATGTATGTCCATATAAGGCTAGCATTCATAGGTCAATTTACTATTCATTGGTCAGGCTAGGATTCGTTTTGATCTCAGTAAGTATCAGTGCAAATCGAATTGTGAAGTCTCACAAGTTTAATTGTGAGGGATACTTTCTGAGTTGCCAAATTTGTTTGGAGCCTCCAGAAACTCGATCAACTGCTTGTACTAAAGGCTGGCCTTCTCTTCACATTTAAATGTCCTGCTGATAGACTGAGTGATGATGGCTAAGTCCATTTCTAGTTGCTCCCGATGTCCTGGCAGTGTCCCCAGGCGAAACACATCTAATTCTATTAGAAGATGGGCCTGAACTGAGAAACTATGGGCCACATTCTCTGGAGCATAACTACATTAACTTCAGCAGAGTTATGCCAGCAGAGAAGTTGGCCCTGAAGCCAAACTTCTCCCATCTCAGGATATTCAGATACAGATCTCAGAGTCTACGACCACCTCTAGCTCCAAAGCTCATCGTGTAATAACAGCACCTTACATTTCTTCTGGGGATAGATCCTATGTCTGAGCATTACCCTATACTGTCCTCTTTGTTTAAAGTAAGTGTAGATTTAGAGAGAGGAAGGATGGTCTAACACCAATTTTGAACTTAGGAGACCTGGATTCAAATCCCTACCTTGCCACAGGCTTCCTGTGTCACCTTGGGCAAGTCACTTAGGCAGTCCAGATTTTTAAATGTATGTAGGTGTTGCTCTTCTCGGTGTTGCAAGGATTTAGACAGCTAAGTCCCACTTTGAACACTCATTTAGGCACCTATGAGCCAAAGTCTCAGTGAAATTCAAGAAGTGCCTAAGCCACTTGTCAAAATGGGATGTAGACGTCTAAGTCACTTAGGCCCAGTCACAACACTGAGCAGAGAATCACCAAGTACCTTTAAAAATCTGGACCTCAGTCTTTCTGTGCCTCAGTCCCACATCTGTAAAATCATTGAATCATACATGATTAGGGTTGGAAGAGACCTCAGGAGGCCATCTAGTCCAACCCCCTGCTCAAAGCAGGACCAACCCCAACTAAATCATCCCAGCCAGGGCTTTGTCAATCCGGGCCTTAAAAAACTCTAAGGATGGAGATTCCACCACCTCCCCTGAGTAACCCATTCCAGTGCTTCACCACGCTCCTAGTGAAATAATGTTTCCTAATATCCAACCTAGACCTCCCCCACTGCAACTTGAGACCATTGCTCCTTGTTCTGTCATCTGCCACCACTGAGAACAGCCGAACTCCATCCTCTTTGGAACCCTTTGGAACCCTTTAAGGTAGTTGAAAGCTGCTATCAAATCCCCCCTCACTCTTCTCTTCTGCAGACTAAATAAGCCCAGTTCCCTCAGCCTCTCCTCGTAAGTCATGTGCCCCAGCCCCCTAATCATTTTCATTGCCCTCCACTGGACTCTCTCCAATTTGTCCATATCCTTTCTGTAGTGGGGGGCCCAAAACTGGAGGCAGTACTCCAGATGTGCCTCACCAGTGCTGAATAGAGGGGAATAATCACTTCCCTCAATCTGCTGGCAATGCTCCTACTAATGCAGTCCAATATGCCGTTAGCCTTCTTGGCAACAAGAGCACAATGTTGACTCATATCCAGCTTCTCGTCCACTGTAATCCACAGGTTCTTTTCTGCAGAACTGCTGCTTAGCCAGTCAGTCCCCAGCCTGTAGCAGTGCACGGGATTCTTCCTTCCTAAGTGCAGGATTCTGCACTTGTCCTTGTTGAACCTCATCAGATTTCTTTTGGCCCAATCCTCCAATTTGTCTAGGTCACTCTGGACCCTATCCCTACCCTCCAGCATATCTACCTCTCCCCACAGCTAAGTGTTATCTGGAAACTTGCTGAGGGTGCAATCCACCACATCATCCAGCTCTTTAATGAAGATATTGAATAAAACCGGCCCCAAGACCAACCCCTGTGGCACTCTGCTTGATACCGGCTTCCAAATAGACATCGAGCCGTTGATCACTACCCATGGAGCCTGACGATCTAGCCAGTTTTCTATCCACCTTATAGTCCATTCATCCAATCCATACTTCTTTAACTTGCTGGCAAGAATACTGTGGGAGACTGTACCAAAAGCTTTGCTAAAGTCAAGGTATATCACGTCCACCAATTTCCTCATATCCACAAAGCCAGTTATCTCATCATAGAAGGAAATCAGGTTGGTTAGGCATGACTTGCCCTTGGTGAATCCATGTTGACTGTTCCTGATCACCCTCCTGTCCTCCTAGTGCTTTCAAATGGATTCCAAAATGGACCTGCTCCATGATTTTTCTAGGGACTGAGGTTAGGCTGACCGGTCTGTAGTTCCCCGGATTCTCCTTCTTCCCTTTTTTAAAGATGGGCACTATGTTTGCCGTTTTCCAATCATCCAGGACCTCCCCGATCGCCACGAGTTTTAATGGCACTGACCTACCTGCCAGGAGCATTGTGAAGATAAATACATTAGAGATTATAAGGTTCTCAGAAACTCTGGTGATGCGAGCCATAGATACATAGTTTTCATTTGTAGGAATTAACCCGGTTGATTTTACAGTGCATTTTGGATGCTTTCGGCTATCCACTAACAAAGGAATTCAAACACTGAAGAGGAAGGGATAAAAATGTACTACAGAACCTTCCCCCCCAACTTCAGTGACCCACGTCAATAGACTGGAGTTTATTCTGAAGCTGCAGGGATGATGTGAAGACACTTCCTGACCAGTTTGACCTAAGTTTGCAACATTGTGTATAGCAAACAATGCAATTATTGTGTGCCGTCTGGCGCTCTCCACAGAGATTTTCATTAACCATTTTTCTTTTTACTCCAAGTAATACTTTTGGGGGAAAGAGCCTCTGTTTTATCCCTTGTAGTGCCAAGATGAAGAGTATTATATAGTTTCAGTATTCCAAGAGCCACCGTATGCCGTCTATCTGAATGACTCTCTGATTGTAGGTGAGGAAAAGAACAAGAAAGAACAAAGGTAAGGCACCCCTGAGAGAGCTCAATATTCATGTCTCCTCTGTGCAGGCTGCTGAATACTGCAGTTTGCTTTAAAATCTAACGGTGTGGTACACATAAAATATAGGCAGCACAGATTCATTGATACTAACATTACGGATAGTGAGTGTCATTCTGCTTACTCCAGTTTCTAATAAACTCTGCAGTGGATTATATAGCTCACTAGACAGGAGTTGCATTATTACATCTACCTCCACTGTAACCACTGCTCCCATTCGTTAAGACTGAACCATCTTCTGTGCCTATCTTCCTCATCCTGAAGAACAATATTGGCATCATCCGTTATTAGAATCTGAGAGATATGTGGAATGGTCAGTTCAAAGAATGGAAGGGGTCCAAATTTCTGAAATAGAATGGAGCGAAGTATATAAAATCAACCTTCCCTTGTAGGCGTGCCATTGCCACTTCCTCTCTACTTCTGTGTGTGCAGCTACTCAGTTGTCTTCTCCACACAAACTTTCCATTAGCTGATCACAGGCCAGACCAACAGTAAAACCAATCACCACCACCAGCCACTCGGAGAAATTTCACACAGTGCCAAAGTACATCCCCAAACCCTGCCTTCTGAGTACAAGCCCTAACATGAAGTTAAATTAAATTTTAATCCAAGCTTTGGTATGATAACAACACAGATGACCCACATCACTCCTGAATATTATAGGCACCAGCTCCAGACTTTCTAGCATTTAATTAGGCAAAAAAAAATATTGTTCAAAATATGGGCTGCAGAAATATTATATACCATGCTTTAAAAAGAACAATCCACGGCACCTGACAGGGCACATCCCTAACTACAGAAATCCAGTGTGATGCAGAATGTAGAGGGGAAGTGGGACTTTTGAATTTAAATTGACCAATTTTGTCAATGAATCAATATCTCCAGAATGAGAACAGAGTGCAGATGAAAGCAGTTTTAAGACCTATTTAAGGCTGTAAGAGCCTATTTGTTTGTACCGATTTCACATGGCCTCCCTCTAATATTTCATCTATATTCATTTTTATAGCTTTCCAAATTGTAGGTGTCACCTACTACAGGAAAAAGAAAAAAAAATGCATTAAAGGAACAGTGAGGGCATGAGTTGAATCCACAAAAGCCAAGAACTTCCAAAATCAGGTTGAAACCATGTGCCAATATTCTTCTCTATAATGATTCAGGGGACTTAAGAGATACCAGGCTTGATCCTATGCCCACTAAACTCAATGATAAAACATCCACTGACTTCAGTGAGGCAGGATCAAGTACATAAGGTGCACCCTTTCACAGGGGCTTTAATTATTTTCGAGCGCATTAGGGAGGCAGGACTAACTGTTAAGGCTAAGAAGTGTCAAATAGGCCTAAACAGACTTACCTTGGACACCAGGTGGGTCAAGGAACTATCAACCCCCTACAGGCCAAAGTGGATGCTATCCAAAAGTGGCCTGTCCCAAAGTCAAAGAAACAGGTTCAATCCTTCTTAGGCTTGGCCGGTTATTACAGGCGATTTGTACCGCAATACAGCCAAATCGCTGCCCTACTGACAGACCTAACCAAAAAGAAACAGCCAAATGCCGTTCAGTGGACCGAAGAGTGTCAGAAGGCCTTTAACCAGCTTAAAGTGTCACTCATGTCTGACCCTGTGCTAAGGGCCCCAGACTTTGACAAACCGTTCCTAGTAACCACAGATGCGTCTGAGCGTGGTGTGGGAGCAGTTTTAGTGCATGAAGGACCGGATCAAGAATTCCACCCTGTAGTGTTTCTCAGCAAGAAGCTGTCTGAGAGGGAAAGCAACTGGTCAGTCAGTGAAAAAGAATGTTACGCCATTGTCTACGCTCTGGAAAAGCTACACCCATATGTTTGGGGACGGCGTTTCCACCTGCAAACCGACCATGCTGCGCTACAGTGGCTTCATACCACCACGGGAAATAACAAAAAACTTATTATTAGCTCTCCAAGATTTTGATTTCGACATCCAACACATCTCAGGAGCTTCTAACAAAGTGGCTGATGCACTCTCCTGTGAAAGTTTCCCAGAATCAACTGGTTAAAATCATCCTTGAAATGTGGAAAATATTGTTAGTGTTTATATATTTGGTAGTATAGTTAGAGGTGCATGTGTCTTATTAACTCTGTTTTCTCCTAGAGCTCCAGGAAGAAATCACAGCCCACGTTTCATCCTATCTGTGATTTGGGGGGGCGTGTCCTAAATATAAAGGGAAGGGTAAACACCTTTAAATCCCTCCTGGCCAGAGGAAAAACCCTTTCACCTGTAAAGGGTTAAGAAGCTAGGATAACCTCGCTGGAACCTGACCAAAATGACCAATGAGGAGACAAGATACTTTCAAAGCTGGAGGGGGGGAGAAACAAAGGGTCTGTGTCTGTCTGGGTGATGCTTTTGCTGGGACCAGAGCAGGAATGCAGGTCAGAACTCTAGTAAAAAGTCAGTGAGCAATCTAGTTAGATATGCATTAGATTCTGTTTTGTTTAAATGGCTGATAAAATAAGTTGTGCTGAATGGAATGTATATTCCTGTTTTTGTGTGTTTTTGTAACTTAAGGTTTTGCCTAGAGGGATTCTCTATGTTTTGAATCTGATTACCCTGTAAGGTATTTACCATCCTGATTTTACAGAGGTGATTCTTTTACTTTTTCTTCTATTAAAATTCTTCTTTTAAGAACCTGATTGCTTTTTCATTGTTCTTAAGATCCAAGCGTTTGGGTCTGTGTTCACCTATGCAAATTGGTGAGGATTTTTATCAAGCCTTCCCCAGGAAATGGGGTGTAGGGTTTGGGAGGATTTTTTGGGGGGAAAGACATTTCCAAGCGGGCTCTTTCCCTGTTATATATTTGTTAGATGCTTGGTGGTGGCAGCAATAAAGTCCAGGGGCAAAAGGTAACATAGTTTGTACCTTGGGGAAGTTTTAACCTAAGTCGGTAAAAATAAGCTTAGGGAGTTTTTCGTGCAGGTCCCCAAATCTGTACCCTAGAGTTCAGAGTGGGGAAGGAACCTTGACAGGCATATGCAATCTGGTCAGGCCAAGCCACAAAGTTCTTATCAATTATGTTCAAGGCATGAAGACCTCCAGGAAGTTGAGTCATTTTGCAATCCTCTATAATGTGTGTCATGATTTGTGGCTGCCCACATTGACATAGTGGATTGTCTCTAAGACCTTGTCTACACTACAGGGAAAAGTTGATCTAAGCTATGCAATTTGAATTACGTGAATAGCATAACTCAAGTCGATGTAGCTTAGATCTACTTACCGCGGTGTCCATACTATGCGATGTTGATGGGAGATGCTCTCCCGTCGACTCCCCTTACTCTTCTTGATCCAGTGGAGTACAGGAATCGACGGGAAAGCGATCTGAAGTCGATTTAGCGGGTCTTCACTAGATCGGCTAAATCGACCATTGATCCCCCGGTAAATGTAGACAAGCCCTAAAATGCCACTGAAATTCCGCTGCAGCACAGATTCCATGTCCAGTATGAAACCAGTTCACAAAGCTTCATTGCTTTCATAGTAATTCAAACCCACTTTAACCCTGAGTGGGGTTCGAGACAAGATAATTATTTGTCACTTTCTCTGTTGACCATGAAGCTGACCACACGTCCTCTACCATAAATTCCTCACCTGGTAAACTTATCCACATTGAGCGACGTGAGGGCAGATGACCAGGTGGTGGATTAATGGTAGATGTGGCATATCACATAGTTTCTTCACAAGTTTTGCTGCACTTTCCTCTCTGAGAACACTGGTTGGAGCAATATTGCAAAGAACTAATAACCATAATAGAGGAGTAAATTTAAGTGTGTCTGAAATAATATGCATGGTGGAATTAAGTTGTACATTGAACATCTTTGTGCGAATGCCAATCCATTGTCCCCCAGGGACAGGGCACAATGATTTGGAGATGAGGATGGGTGGGAAGGCAACATAGCTTTTTGCAATACTGTCTCTTTGTACAAGAATATTAGAAAAAAATGAAATATCTCATGGGCTGTGCCTTACTAACTGATAGATTCATAAGGCCTAGACACCCGGTGTTTCTGAGTATGCTGTTTTGGAGAGGCAACTATGCAGGCAGGTGGGAGGCAGGGGAGGAGCAGCAATGAGGATAGCTAGCAGGTGGCATGGGGATCCTGAGGACTGCTTGGTTAACTGACTCCCGCTTAGCAGGTGCAGCTGAACTAGCCAGCCTCAGAGAGGAGCTGTATGCCAGCTGTGCACAGTGAAGGAGAAGCATGCTGGCTGGTGGGGAGTGAAGCCCGTGGGGAAGAGCTAATGAGCCAGCCAAGGAGAAGTGGCTGTGTGAAGACAAAGGATTACTCTGTAGTGAGAGTGCTGTAGGGCTTTGGTCTCCAGCTGCTCCCAACATGCCACTTTAGGGCAGTGTCTGAACTAATAGGATAAAGATATTAGGTGTGAAGAGGTGGGCCAAACATTTCACGGCCTGTGTGCACTCGGTGGGTTGATTGGGCCCTGTTCAGGGAGGCCTATAAAAGATGTCAAAGAATCATAGAAATGTAGGGTCGTCAAGAGGTCATCTAGTCCAGCCCCCTGCACCTAGACCATACCTGACAGTTGTTTGACTAACTTGTTCTTAAAAATCTCTCATACGGGGATTCCACAACCTCCCTTGGAAGCCTATTCCAGTGCTTAACTATTTTTATAGTTAGAAAGTTTTTCCTAATATCTAATCTAAATCTCCCTTGCTGTAGATTAACCCAATTACTTTTTGTTTTATCTTCAGTGGAAATTAGGGTTGCCAACTTTCTACTCACACAAAACCAAACACCCTTGCCCTGCCCCGCCCCGCCCGTCCCCTGATGCTCCTCCCAGGTCCCACCCCATCTCCGAGGCCCCGCCTCTGCTCATTCCATCCCTCCCCCCCCCCCGTCACTCACTCTCCCTCACTCACTCACTCGTTTTCACTGGGCTGGCTCAGGGGCCTGGTGTGTGGGAGGGGGTGAGGTCTCTGGCTGGGGGTGCGGGTTCTGGGATGGGGCCAGAAATGAGGGGGTCAGGGTGCAGGAGGGGGCTCCAGGCTGGGACAGGGGGTTGGGGTGTGTGGGGTTTGTGATCCACCCTAGCCCCCAGATCCTTTTCAGCAGTATTACCATCTAGCCAGTTATTCCCTATTTTGTATTTGTGCGTGTGATTTTTTTCCTTCTTATGTGTAATATTTTTCACTCATCTTTATTGAATTTCATCTTGGGGATTTCAACCTATTCTCTAATTTGTCAAGGTCATTTGAAGGACAGGATTAGAATTCAAAAGTGCTTGCAACCCCTCCCAGCTTGGTGTCATGCGCAAATTTTGTAAGCATACTCTCCACTCCATTTTCCAAGTCATTAATGAAGATATTGGATAGTACCAGATCCAGAACTGCCCCGTGCAGGACTCCACTAGATATGCTCTCCCAGTCTGACAGTTAGCCACTGCTAACCATTCTTTGAGTACAGTTTTTCAATCAGTTGTGCACCCACCTTATATTAATTTCATCTAGATTACATTTCCCTAAGTTTCTTTACGAGAATGTCATGTGGGACTGTGTCAAAAACCTTAAGAAAATCGAGATATATCATGTCTGCTGCTTCTCCCTCTATCCACTAGGCCAGTAACTCAGTCAAAGAAGGAAATTAAATTGGTCAGAACGATTTGTTCTTGAGAAATCCATGTTGGCTATTACTTATTACCCTGTTATCAGCTAGGTGCTTACAAATTGCTTGTTTAGTAGTTTGTTCCAGTATCTTTCCATGTATTGAAATTAAGCTGTCTGATCTGTAGTTCCCTCGTTTCCTCTTTGTCCCCTTTTAAAGATAGGTCCTAGGTTTGCCTTTCTCTAGTCTTCTGTGACTTCACCTGGCTTCTATGAGTTCTCAAAGATAATCACTCATGGATCCAAGATTTCTTCAGCTACTTCCTTAAGTACCCTGGGGTGCCTGCTGACTTGAACAGATCTAAGTTATCTAAATATTCTTTAACCTGTTCTTTCTCTATTTTGGCTTGCATTCCTTCCCTCTTGTTGTTAATATTTACCTTGTTAGTGAAAACTGAAGAAAAACAGGAATTAAACACCAGCCTTCTTCATATTTGTTATTAGTTCTCATTCTCCACTAGGTAGAAGACATATACTTTCCTTCATCTTTTTCACGCTCCTAATGTTGTTTAAGAATGTCTTCTTACTGCCTTTTATGTCCCTTGCTAGGTGTAACTCATTTTGTGCCTTAACTTTTCTGATTTTGTGCCTACATGCTTGTGCTCTTCTTTTGTACTCATCCTTGGCAATTTGTCTATATTTCTACTTTCTGTAGGATTCCTTTTTCATTTTCAGATCATTAAAGAGCTTCTGATGAAGAACTTCTGATTTTTCCTGTCTGTCCTTTGCATCGGGATAATTTGCTGTTGTGCCTTTAATATTGTCTTTTTGAGAAACTGCCAGCTGTCCTGAACTCCTTTTTCCTCTTGGAATTGGCCTACCGGTTCTTTGAGTTTGTCAAAGTTTCCTTTTTTTAAGTCCGCTGTCCTTATTCTGCTGCTCTCACTCATTCTTAACCTTAGAATCATGAAATCTCTCATTTCATGATCCCTTTCACCCAAATTACCTTCAATCTTCGGATTCATTTCCAATTCCTCTCCATTGGTCAGAATCAACTCTAAAATGGCTGTCACGCGGTAACTTCTTTCAACTGAAACAAAAAGTTGTGCCCAGTACATTCCAAGATCTTCTTGGAAATTTTGTGTTACCCCTCTTGCTGCTCTGATGATATTATAATTTTGTAATATAACTACCTGCAGGTTTTTGTCACCTGTCCCCTTTGAATCTAGTTTAAAGTCCTCCTCACTAGGTTGGTAAGTCAGTGTGCAAAGATTCATGATTCATAGATTCCCAGGCCAGAAGGGACCATTTTGGTCACCTAGTCTGGCCTCCTGAATAACAGAAGCCATAGAACTTCCCTGAAATAATTCCTAGAAGCTCTTTCCCTTCTTGGTCTGGTGGATTCCATCTCAACCCAGTAATCCTCCTTCCCAGAACAGATCCCATGGCCAAGGAAGCCAAAACCCACCAACTGACACCATCTACAAAGCCACGCATTCATCTCCAGGATGTACATGTCCTTGCCCTGGCCATTACGCTCAACCGAGAGTATGGACAAGAACACACCAATGGCCTCAGCTCCTTTACCCTCACTCCCAGAGCCCTGTAGTCACTGCTGATTTGTTTGGAGTCATAATCAAGCCTAATGGTACCTGTAGTTCAGAGCCAGAAAAAGATGGGATTTATTTGACTCAATGTGAAGCCATACAACTGTACTACAAAGCCCCCATTCCTCTATCACAACCTGGAGACTAAGGCTATATTTTCAAAAGTGGCCACTGATTTTGGGAGCCGAACATGTGATACCTTGGGCCTGATTTTCAGAAGTTTGGGGCATCCACAGCTCTAGCTGAAGTAAAAGGAAGATGCAAGTGCTCTGTATCCCTGAAAATCAAGTCCAAAAATTATCAAATTAGGCATCCAAGACCATTGGCCACATTTGAAAATATAGGCCTTAATCCTTAGGAAACTGGGTGCTGGCCAGTTCCGAGGTGGGTGTCTCCTGGAGACTGGTTAATTGCAAAGGTTTTGGTGAAGCTCTTTCTTTGGCTGTTGGGAGGAGATTCTGGTTTAGGGATATCCATTTGCCATGAGTACTGAGTGGCCTTATCTCCCCACCTCTGGGAAACAGCCCCTTCTTCGTCATCTAGACACTTCAATGAGAGTCAGCTTTCCCTGTTGCCAGGTCCCACCCCATTCCACACCTCAAGAGTCAGTATGGAAATATTACATATGTTTACAGCTGAGGGGAGGTGAACATGTGTAGCACGTAGCCCAGAGTAGCTCTAGCTGAGGAGCCAGGCAACTGGTTATTACATGCAGGTAGGGAGAATGAAGCTTTCTGCCTGTCTGGAGTAAGGGGTTTTATTTCAGCAGAGCATAGCAGGGTTAGAAAGATGCGAGAAAGCTGAGGAAGGATTTATTTTGTAGCAGGAAGGGGAAGAAAGGACACTGTGCTACAGTGAAGGTGTGGGCCATGTGCTGAGTGTGCAGGTGGAAATATTCAGGATTCATCTTTTGTACCTTGGTCCAATTTGCTGAGGGCTGAGCATTCTCATCCTAAGAGTTAAGGGATTAGTTCCTGCAGGAATGGGATATGGAGCCTCTCACCAGAGCCTCTCACCAATAGATCTGACTCAAATGCAGCCTAAGTGACTAGTACTCAAAAGTTATCAATCCATGTCCAATTGGGGCCTATGTGAAATGAGTGAGAGATCCAAATCCACCTCTCAGGGGACAAGTGCTTCCCAACAGACATGGGTAGGGCAGCATGGGGAATCTTACATTGCAAGGCATGGTACACACTCAGAGGGTGGAGAGATGATTTCCACTAGAAAATCAGCTTTCTGTCTCGTGTCTCCTTAACACAGAGTCTAACTGGAATGAGGTGTGAAAGCAGACATAAAGGGTCAGATTTAAAAAAAAATGGTTGTGATTCAGATAATTTAAATGATATTCTTTATTTCATGGTCACTTCTTCTTACTTTTGTTAATCTCTCCATATTCTCTTGAGTTGAAAGGAAAGGGAAAGAATTCCCTTAGAAATGGTACCAGGTTGAATTCTTCTCGGACTTCTTTGTGTCCTTTCATCTAATCAGACTGCTTTACTTCACAAAATACTTGGGGCTACAAAAGATGTAGCTTCTTATGATTATAGAATCCTTCTCTAATCTCCCAATCAGCCTTTCATTACCTTGCTTTAAAAACGATCAGAAATCCCACAACAGGACAGCAATCCAGCTGTTGTTCTGCCTGATGCATTTGCTCTCATGTCTAACAGAGTGTGTGTGTGTGTGTGTGTGTGTCGGGGGGACGGGGGAATAGATTCAATCTGGAGATATGCACACCATTGAGCTTTCTCCCTTATTATACTTAAAACGAGGCTCCTATTGATTTTGTAATTATATCAAATGGAACTTTAATAGACCTTGTATATGCAGCATGGTCTAGTGGATGGGGCACTGAACGAGGAATCAGGACACCTGGATTCTATGCCTAGCTGTGCCACTGAACTGCTTTATGACCTTGCATAAGCCCTCCACCTCTGTTTCCCCTCCCATCCTTTGTCTGTCCTGTCTATGCTTCTCTAAGTTCTTTGGAGCAGGACTATATCTTGTCATGTGCTTAGCACATCAGCCCCATATCTCAGCTGGGGTTTCTAGGTGCTACTGTAATACATATACACATCAGCATCATAAATAATGTTAAGTGGTAACATTTCAGAATCCCAGTTCATTTTTCCAGCATAGCATTGAGAAATATTTTAGATGTTTATCATTATGAGTACAGCCTCCCCTAGTTCCAGGGCGAACGCATGTATTATCAACAGCACATACAGTATTTGCCATAAATTGGATCAAATGTAGGACATTTTTGGCACAGTGAGAAACATGTGGCTAAGATGTAGCTCATGTTTTTAAATGATTGAAGGTACTGATCCTCCTAATGCATGTAAAGACATGATTGATCAAAACTGGAGCCACACTAGTCTCTGCTCTTTGTACCATATGTGTCAGTCACCAGAGGGAACCAGACTCAGCAATGAGGGAAACAGGGCAAGGAGAGGGACCACACTATCTTATGTCCCTCCTACTTTGTCACCATCTCTCAAGCCTGCACCCAGCTGTCTCGGAACTGCCTGACACTGCCGGACACCTGCCTGCCATTTTATTCTCTCAAACAATTCAAAGGGAAAATAGAAGAAACTCGTAATGTCCTGGGGAGTCATAGTAGTAAAATGTATCCCTCTCGGCAGGGGGGCTGGGGAAGATAGTTGCCTCACTCCAACATATCCATCATCCCAGAACTGGATTTTCTTTCCCCTTTGGGCCAACATTTTCCTGTGGTTGCCCTCAAAGAGATTTATTCTTTGTAGTGTGTTTATAATAGTGTTAATAGGGATGGACAAGAATATTGCGCTCGGCACTTAAGGTGCACATGTTTCTCTATGTTGCAGGCTAACACGGTTATACAGGTGTAACTGAGGGCATTATTCAAAGGCAACAGGTCTGCCTGGGACAATTCAGTTCACAGAACCCCTCTCACTGGTGAGAGGAAGAGCCCAACTTGATTGTCAGTGGCTGAGTTGGGGCGGAAGGGCTGGCTCTTTTAGATAAACTATCTGTTCAGTTGTAAAGGACTCAGTCATGAGTAGCCTTGGGAGTAAAGATGCATGAGGTGTCCCCTTACTCCCCTGTGTGGGCTACTCAGGTCCCAGTCCATGCACAGGGGAGAGCAGTTGACACTAAGCTGCTACTCCCCCTGACCACACTGGTCAGCAGGGGGTAGATGGAGCCTTGGCTCCGCCCCCGCATCACAGCTGCTAAAATACCTGAGCCAGTGCAGCTTGGGAACTGAGCTGCAGCATGAAAACGGCTTGTGCAGTTTACTCTCCCTATGTAGCAAAGGGAGAGTCTGAGTCTCAAATCAGTCCCAGTTTTGCTCCTGAGCCACCGCAGTTATGTGCTGCCATTTAGGCAAGGTGTCAGTTCAACTCAAACTGATCAACTCATCTACCATGAATCTAAGCTGTGAATTAGGGGAATTTTCCGGGGAGCATGTGAGATGGTGGTGAGTGCAGACACACCTACTAGTCCAAAAAGAAAAAAGTCAGGATATATTTCCATTTGTCTAAACTCTACCTGTCTGCTGTCAGAGATACTGATAAGAGGCCAATTTCAGAATTAGAAAGCAGCTGATTTCCACCTGTCCTAGATCAGATTTAGTTCCATAGGGAAATAAACTAGATTAATGTTACTATAGAGGAGGAAATCAATGGTTTATATTGTAAAAACCTTTCAGTAACACAGTTACATTCATACCTCATGTCATCTTTTTATAACCCCCTCTTAGCTATGAATGGCAGCAACAATGTTCAACCAAAATTGGATAGGGCTCTCTGTTGACCCAGAAGAAAAATAAAATACAATTCACCAAATGTTCATTTCTGATAACTTAGCATTTCTTTAGTCAATGCCTTACTGACAATCTAATAACCATGAACACATACATAATAAGTATTTCTAGTCCCAGCCAATGAAATTAAGTAATAATTCCAAGCATAAGAAGTTGTATCATGTTCCCCACCCACTTGGCATACTAAAATTAAATTAATATATATATATATATATATATACACACACACACACACACACACACTTATTGGGAGGGGGTTCTTGTTACTGTAGTTCTTCTCCTTAATTTAGATTAATCTTAGCCTTTCATCGTACTTATATATGTTATGCCTGCCCACCCCATAGCTGCTATTTTATATAGTGTGGGGGAGTTTATTTGAATTTATAATATTTAATGCACCATGGGAGTTTAGAAGAGAATACTGCAGGCGTCAAAGAGACATATGGTACGAAAGAAAAGAAAATGTTTCGATGACAGTTTTAAATCTCTTTGAGAAACAATTAATTGAAAGGTACGGTATACCTAGTGCTGATATAGATTACCAACAAAGAGCTGACTCCATCAGGTCACCAGTTACATCAAGGCAATAGAAATGGCTATTTAAGCTTCAGTTACAACTTCACAGCTTGAGCCATCTCAGCATCATTTATTTACTATAATACAGCTCTCAATCAAATACCTTTTACTGGTTACATAGCTCTTCATATGACTCCCCTGCATACAATTCTGTTGAATGGTCTGAAAAGACCTAACAAATAGCTAAGGGTCAGTCATGTACTTCTGCCCTGGGAGACAATGATTTAAAAGCTCAATATAGCAGTTTGATTCCTCTACTTGGACTGTAATTTTAAAACTAGATGACATAACAATGCATGAAATGAGTTTTTAAAATGGAATGAAAAATCATTTCTTAACACTTTTTAATTCACCTTTATTAATGCACGCACTTAGGAATTTCAGTTTACTGGCAAAATGCTAAGGACCAGACCCTCAGCCTCGTTTAAATCAGCATAGCTGTTTTGAAGCTGATGAAGATATGTCAATTTACACAAGGGTGCTGGAATAATTTGTACAGTGGGGTTGCTGACAGCCACTGAACCAAACTGTAAACGCTGGATATCATGGAGACCATTTCAAGCAGGGGGTGCGGCACCTATGTTCCTAGTTCCAGCACCTATGAATTTACACCCGCTGAAGATCTGGCCTTAGCATTTTGCCATAAAACATGTTTCTATTAAAAGTCCCTCTTCATTTTCTTCCTGATTTTGTAGCACTCAAATGTCCCTGATGTAATGACGTCTGGGATTTCAGAAGCCTGAATTTGACATTTTTAAATTCCTGCACTGATACACGTAGTGCCCTGCTTGGGAATATTTTTGATTCTCTACTTGCACATTGGTTTTTGTGAAAGCTATATCCTCAGTATTGCATCATTTCTAGCCCAGGAAATGAAAGAAATTAATATAACTGGATTTATGTGGCACTGTATGTCCCCACTAGATTGGTTAATAGTGAAATGGTAAAAGCATCCTCCAGAGTAAATTCTGAGCCTGGGCCCTAAGCCCACAAGAAAATACAACCATACAGACATGCCTGGGTCAAAGGTCCAGTCAAGCACCCTCTTTTGGTCAGTCATCAGATTGCTGTGAGGGGATCCAGCCCCAGGATCCCATGTGTTTTAAACCACTGGAGTCTGAACAGAGCCTGTGCATAGTCCCAGTCTTGGGGTCCCTAGGCAAACTCTCAGGGTGCAGATCTTCTGTCTACCATCTACTCCTGAGATCTGCAACCACCTGGCCCCCAGCCCAGACCCTAGAACTAGTGCTGATTCCTCAGACCATAGTTTATAAACACACCATCTCTCAGAACTCCCACCATGGGAGTGAGTTTACCTCTTCAGTGGTCACATGCTAGGTATAATGCTCAACACTCACAGACAGACCTTGCGCAAGATTCTAAACCAATCATTGTACTGCACTTAACAGGTATAGCACAGAGAAAACAACAAAAAGAAAAGGAGGACTTGTGGCACTAGAGACTAACAAATTTATTTGAGTATAACCTTTCGTGAGCTACAGCATCCGATGAAGTAAGCTGTTGCTCACGAAAGCTTATGCTCAAATAAATTTGTTAGTCTCTAAGATGCCACAAGTCCTCCTTTTCTTTTTGCGGATACAGACTAACACAGCTGCTACTCTGAAACCAGAGAAAACAACAAACATCCTAAATACAATGCCCCCCAGTCTAGCTCTCTCCTCTCTCGGGAGTCGTTGGAGGACCATCTGAGCTCAGGGAAGCAGGGTTCCCTCCTGCCTTAATAGGCTGCTGCAGCAGCTTCTCTTTGCTTGCACTGGAGAAAATGTCCAAAACCTCAAAATAGATCAACTCCTGCCCTTTTATAACCTTCCTCTCCCTCTGTCAGGGAACTCCTGAGTCAGCCACTTCAGGTGATCCCAGACTTCTGCCAGGTGACTTTATTGCCAGGCATCCTCACCGCTGACAAACCAGTAGTTCTGGGTGGGAATGAATCTATTGCCTAGGGTGTTTGTATTTGAATAGGGGGCTATCCCAAGTTAATGACCCTCTATTGTTAGCCCTGCATCACAATACCTTGGAATTTCAGTCCAAAATGGAAGCAAAGAGACAGCAGAGACTTGTGATGGGTCTGCAAAGCAGGGGACTAGAACTCCTATCCGCCCCTCTCCATTGTACTTCCCTTTTTCCTACCCAGATAAGTGGAAAGGTCCTGAACTAGGAGGTGGCATGGGAACCACATGGCAGCTGGGAGCTGGAGAGAAGCCCAAGCAACTGTGGACAGAGCCTTATGTGGATCAAACTGAGAGTGCTGAACATCACAGCTGCATGCAGGTCTGTGTTGGATTTACGGGAGAGCAGCAGCAGCTGGGCAGGGAACCAGTGCAGAGTGCCCCAGTGCGAGACGCTATCTGAGCCTGGTTTGGAAACCCACAAATGCTTATGTGCTTGAATACAGACTGGACTGCGGAGGGCACTAGGTCTGAAGAGCCCTGATTCTCAGTTGGCCTGCCCAGGGACACACAGAAAAACCAGTATCGCTCACTGTGAACAGTAACTGTTTACACCTCTGTACTTAAAAGCTTTCCCTTAGCCATGTGTCTGAGTGGTTACCGGGACCCACCAGTGCTAGCACGTACACCTTGGCAGGGGGTTAGACTAGCTGACCCATGACCTTCTAACCCTATGATTCCACAGTGCTTGCTTCCAAGATGCAGTTCACCTGGCACACAACTGGCCCCCTAGGCATTTGGGGTTGTCAAGGTTCCTTCCCCACTCTGAACTCTAGGGTACAGATGTGGGGACCTGCATGAAAGACCCCCTAAGCTTATTCTTACCGGCTTAGGTTAAAAACTTCCCCAAAGTACAAACTTTGCCTTGTCCTTGAATCCTATGCTGCCACCGCCAAGCGTGTTAAACAAAGAACAGGGAAAGAGACCACTTGGAGACATCTTCCCCCATAGTATCCTCCCCAAGCCCTACACCCCCTTTCCTGGGGAAGGCTTGCGAATAATCCTCACCAATTGGTACAGGTGAACACAGACCCAAACCCTTGGATCTTAAGAACAATGAAAAAGCAATCAGGTTCTTAAAAGAAGAATTTTAATTAAAGAAAAGATAAAAGAATCACCTCTGTAAAATCAGGATGGTAAATACCTTACAGGGTAATCAGATTCAAAACATAGAGAATCCCTCTAGGCAAAACCTTAAGTTACAAAAAGACACAAAAACAGAAATCTACATTCCATCCAGCACAGTTTATTTTACCAGCCATTAAACAAAAGGAAATCTAACACATTTCTAGCTAGATTACTTACTAACTAACAGAAGTTCTGAGACTACATTCCTGATCTGTTCCCGGCAAAAGCATCACACAGACAGACAGACACTTTGTTCCCCCCCACCTCCAGCTTTTAAAGTATCTTGTCTCCTCATTGGTCATTTTGGTCAGGTGCCAGCGAGCTTGTCTTAGCTACTTAACCCTTTACAGGTGAAAGGGTTTTGCCTCTGGTCAGGAGGGATTTTATAGCACTGTATATAGAAAGGTGGTTACCCTTCCCTTTATTTTTATGACAGGGGTACAGAGTAACCCCAATAATTACAGAAGACAACTAGCTCCCACATTCAAAATAGAGTTTGCAGTCTGATCAGTCTCACAGATTCATAAATTGTATGGAGAGATTTCCCAAATCATCACAGCCAGTTCTTTCCAGTGGAAGCTGTTTAACTGAAAAGCCCCACAGCAAAGAGCTGTCTAGGATTATTTACTGAAGAAGTGGGGTTTAGTCATCTTTACTATGCCCATGGACTCAACAGTTGCATTTTGTAGGCTTTATTTATTATAGTTCATGAGCCTGAAGACTGGCAGCCGAGCACCAATTAAACCAGAAACACAAGTGCCTCCCACATGCCAAAGCACATTACATCATCCACGTGCCAAAAGGTGAGCAGGCAAATAAATACAAGCCTGGATGTGTCTGTTCCAAAAGACAGAATCTGTGCAAAGGTTGTGAGACAGTTTCAAGAGAACTCTATCTAGGTCAGGAAGGTTGTAATGAGGATTTTCAACTATTTGCTCTAAAAAGATATCTCTACAGAAAAGTTATATTAGTTGGGGACTAGGATTATACCTGGTACCGCTTACAAAACTGACTGAAACTGTTCCTTTATGGTTCCCCATTTTTGTTTTATTTTGTTTTTTTGGCTAAACCCAAGATTTACTAGGAATTTTCCTTATTTGGCTCATGTCAACCTCTTATAATTTAATCCAGCAAAAATGATGATGTTTTGTTCTCTCCCTATGTGAATGGAGAAACTCTAGCCAGGATGGGCCGGGATGGTGTCCTTAGCCTCTGTTTGCCAGAAGCTGGGAATGGGCGACAGGGGATGGATCACTTGATGATTACCTGCTCTGTTCATTCCTTCTGGGGCACCTGGCATTGGCCACTGTTGGAAGACAGGACACTGGGCTGGATGGACCTTTGATCTGACCCAGGTATGGCCGCTCTTATGTTCTTACATAATCAGCTGAAAATATGCTTTAACCATTAAATTCATTGGCAACACTCCCATTGACTGGAATGGTGCAGAATTGGGTCCAGGATATTTCTCTGAATTGACCTAATGTTTCCACCCATCTCTACTTAAGGGCATCTATAGCCATTCCCTAGGTCTCAAGTCCACTTGTGGACATGCCAAAACAATGAAGGCTGCTTGTTTTAATATCACTCCTTCAGCTGCAGTCTCCATGAGCCTGGGAAGAGAGCATCACAGGCAGAGCTGGCCAGAAAATGTCAACACCTCCCCCTCCCCCTGGTTTAAATGCTAAATGGAAACAAACATTTTTAACATTTTGTCTCAAATTTCATTTTTGTCTGCTTTGTGGTCAGTTCTAGGTTTGAGGAAAAGTCATGCAGTGAAATGACAAAGACATTTGTTTATCTCAGAGTTCACTGGGGGAAGAGATTCTGAAGGGACCCATTTCTCTGTACAGAGGAGCTCCATACCAGCCTGACCTGATTATGGTCAGGCCTATGCAGTACTGGGCTTGAAGGTGTAGGTCCTCATAGCTAATCCATATTTTGAAGAGGGGAGCCCCAGTATGAGATCATTGTTTCCTCCAGTGGTCCTGTGCAGATTCCAGTCACTCTGTGTCTTTCGCTCAGATCCTGGCAAGGACATTGCAGTTCTGTAGCTGCAGGACTGCAGTGATGGGGGAGTGACAGCTAAAGAGGAAAGCAGAGGTGCTTGTGGAGGCTCAGTCAGTTCCCCATAAAAGTTAGCTAGTAGAGGATGGAGGAGCCACAGAGGCCTCTTCTAAACCTCACTTTTGCCTGCGATTATCCCAGGAAGGGAAAGTGGAATCTGCTGGCCCAGTGGTGCCCATTCGCAGCAGAGAGCTCGGTTTTGTATAGGGCTGGTTGGAAATTTTCCATTTAAACAGTTTTCAATGGAAAAATTGGTTGGCCAAAGTGTCTGCTTTCTGTAGAAAATTTCAGCTCTCTCTCGGAAATCCCAAAACCTGAAAAAAAAGATGTCTTTCCGACCAAAAAACGTGGGGCTTTTTTTGCTGAAAATTTTCTGATTTTGGTTTTTCTATGAAAAGTCAAACATTCTCTGCTGAAAATTTCTATGAAAATATTGTCTCCAAATTTTCCATAGGAAACCCCCCTCAAACGTTTTCCGACCAGCTTCGGTTTTGTAGCTGTCAGCTGACTCTGGTTCCCCAGGCTGTCCCTCAGCTGAGGGGATCCTGATGGTATCTGTGCCTAGAGATGTTGGTAGAGGCACTACATCTCTCTGTCACTCTCTTGCAACCATACATGGACTGAGGTGAGGGGAGGAGGAAGTCCAGGACTTCAGCTTTTGGGTACAGGTTGTTTGGCCACAAAGTAACTCTGCAGCTTATATATCCCTCCTCATGATTCAGTTAGTCCTCTATGGCCACAGATAGCAGTCAGCGTGCAGGGTTATGGTCATGGTCCATGCCTGCTGCTGAGCACCTGGTAGAGGAAATGGTCCGGAAGTGCCTGGTGCTGCTACCTCTTACAACCCTCACTGTATTCTCTATTATATTCAGTGACTACAGGACTGTTCCAAAGACCATTGAAGTCTATGGGAGCCTTTTCATTAAGTTTTGGGTTAGCCCCTGAGCTAGCTTTTTAGGAACTGTGACAATATCTTAAATCTATTGTTGTTATTGTTGTTTTCCACAGTCTTCCATGTCAATTGCACCTGTGTGGCCATATCAGCTATTCTCTCCCATGTGCTTCCCAATGTTCTCACTTCCATGTAGAGCTTCCCTAGGCTCTGGAACAACCTGGCTGCCATACCAGCATACACATTCCCAGTAATGCTAAATGGTTCTTTCCACAGACGCACTGCCCTGTACATGCAGGATTTGTGGTCATATCTCCTAATGCCCACAGAAACCTTAAATCAATGTATGTAAGCCTAGTTTGCCATGATCACCACTGAGGACTACAGATCAATGTAATGTTTACACTATTTATATAAAACCCAATATACAAGACCTCTATGATGCTTACATATGGTTTCATTCATTTTCATAAAGTGCATCTCTGATGAGTTTTATTCCACCAGCTTTTGTAAACTTCTTATTCTAAACAATCACCGGCACAAGGATATTGTGTTATGCAAGTCTAGGTCAAGCAAGACTTACTTGATCTCATCCTATTTCCATAATAATCTCTGTCATTTCTAAAAGAATAAGAAGGTAAGGACACTTTTATTGCTGCAATAAAAACAGCAAAGTGATCTTCTGATGGCACTTAATTAGATTCATTTTATCTTCTTTGACTGAGCATGACATACTGTAACCCTTATTTATGAAGTAAAAATGAATGTCTTATGGTTCCTAACACAATTGGAGAAGAAATTACCATGGTATTCAGCTTAATCTGTGTTTGTATCCGACATAAATGATCTTAAGATAAATTACAGGAAATTATTTTCTACTCCTGGTAACCATAACAACAGATGAGAATTGGTCTAGTTCAACTTACTGACTGTTCCTGGACTCTTTAATATGTAATAAAAGTTATAAGACAAAAGCAATCCACAGGCTTGCCTTTTGTTTATGCAGGAACAATCATTGAGGCACTGAAAGATAATTTTAGGTTAAAGTTAAGCTTCAGTCTTCCAGCTCTTCATCACACACAGGGAGGAATATATTGCTTTTCCAATGGCTTAAGGAACACACAAAGGATCTACCACAGAAGAGGACACATGGCAGGCATGAAAAACAATGACACATGCTTGAATTGTGGGACGCAAGAAAAGATTTTTTTTTAAAAACAATGAAGGAACATGATAGGAGTGTGCTGGGTGGGCAGAGAAGATCAGTTTTATGGGATTTTAGGAAATATCACAGATCTGAGCAATCCACACAAACCCATTGCTTAAAGAAGAACATTAATATGGGATCATGACACATCAGCATAGCAATCAGATGCTAAAGGGAGGGTTTTGAAGAACTGGGAGCTTTTCAGTAAATTGAACAAAGCAGGATAGGGCTCTGGAATAGATGAGTTTGCAAATCTAAGGTGAAAGATGGGGACTTTGAATAGACTTTGGACTTGTTTTTGTATTGAATAGGTCATTAGGGATCAAGTACCTGGAAGCTCCCTGGAGGATGAGAATGGAACTTCTTCAGAATATATTGAACAGTTATGGTCATATAAAAACACTGCCAAAGTCTCTGTTATGAATCACTTTTTGCTTCCAATTGCAGTCCTAGGTGTTGTTATTAAAGAAGGTGAGCTCTGGTCACTGTTCTGAATCGGGTACAAGTTCACAAACTTGTACCATATAATTTTAACCTGTTTTTCTCTGATCCAAATTTCACCTTCCAGAATGTTAGAAAAAAAATACATATATCTGTATTCCTACAGGTCAGATCCCAGGGTCTGGCCAAGCTGTGGTCAGTGCAGGATGTGGAGAAACGTGTCTCTAAGCTACATTTCTGCTCTTCTGATCTTTCAGCTGATCAGGGTTTGGCTCCTGGAGTAACTAAGAGCAGCTAAAAGCTGCGCTGAATTATGTTGGAAGCAATAGTCCCCTATGGACCTTTCTGTTAACTGGGACTGCTGGAGCACAAGGCATCATAGCCTATTCCTATTCCTAACACGCTCCCTACAACAGCTGTAAGCCAGTGTATGATTCTCCCACATTCCAGCGGCGTAATGTGACCTGAGATAGTCAATGATCAGACCCTGACTCTGCACCACTGGGCTAGCCGAACAGATGCAGCAATCAGAAACGTGGACCCAGCAATCAGGCAGGAGCAGAAGTCAGTGGCAATTTTGTACAGAAGAGGGACTGAAGGCAGCAGCCAATTAGGCAGTGTTAACCAACGTGCCCACATGGCTGAGGCTTGGGTGCAGCAGTTTGGGTGGCAACATAACAGATGGGAAAGCAACCATGTAGGCAGGCGGGGAAGAGGCAACACCCACATGACTAAACGGATTCTAAGTCAGAACTAACTGGCAGCCTGGCATGTGTTTAGGAGGTTTAAATATGCTGGAAATTGAGAAAGGAGCTGCAGCTGCATGCCAGCCATGCACAGACATAGTGGAAAAGAGAAAGAATGAAGAAACAGCCCTGGGTCATCATGGATCCACAGACTCAGTAGAGGAGAGACAGATCTGAAAAAAGCCTTGCAGCTGGATTGTTGCAACACTTTGACCTCTTGGCCACTACTAATACCTCACTTGGCACCACCGTACAAAAGGATCAGGAACGTGGGAGGGATTGTGCAAAATTTTAATGCCTAAGGGCATGTATTGAGTGACCCAACCATGGCATCACTAAATTGGTAATAACTAAACCATCTACTACATCAAGTAGGCAGGAGCAGGAGAGCTCATAGCTGTCACTGCCATAGTGCAAGACAGGGCCAGGCAAACAGCCACAGACCAGGATTGGCAGGGACTGTACAAAGCCCAATATTTACTCCAGACTGTAGAGTAGAAAATGGGAGCCTAGCTTCTGACACAAGCAACAGAACAGCAAGAATGGACCAAGAAGACATCAGCACAGCAAGCAGAGAGAATTTGGATTTAGGGTGGTATGACATCATATAATTGGACGTAGAGGACGAACAGCACTGGATGTGGTGAGTCAAACGTTCTCATGTGTACCAGTACTACGCTGGAAAATGCATAGCTCAGTAATCATGGGCCACGCAAATCAGACCAGCCTGTTGAAGTCAATGATTTATACCAGCTAAGGATCTGACTCATGATTATTGAAGTTAATTGAACTAAGTCAATTTACCTTCACCAAAGACTGGCCCTTTATGTTTATTTCTTTTTTTTTCTGAAGACCTTACAATAGATAATAATAAAAATGGATGATTTCACCATATACTCATTACGTTCCTCAGGGACAATTCCATAAATAGGGTAGTAACCGGCTAACTATAACAGTTCTTCTTTTGACTTCGAAAGTGCACCTTTCATCTTAAAAGTATATAAAGATCAGTGCACAGAATCTGAGAGCTGTATGGAGAATGAAAGTTCTGAGATTTCTAAATTGGGCTTTGGTCCAAACTGGAGCAAAAGCTGAAAATTTCAAAAATTTCTGGGAAGGATAATTATATATATATAATGTCAGGTTGATTAAAATGTTTCCATGTGTGACTTTTTAAAATGTTGTATTATATTATCATATATGTATTCAAAGTTCAAAATGAGAAGTTATTGAAATAGATGATATTACTTAGTCCTGCCATGAGTGCAGGGGACTGGACTAGATGACCTCTTGAGGTCCCTTCCAGTCCTACGATTCTATTAAATGAAAAAAAAAAAAAACTTTTTTCCATTTTTCTTCACAAAAAAAAAATCCATTAAAATCAAGCCAATTCTGTGAAGCATTTCAGTCTCAATACAACCACATATTCTAAAGGAATTTGGTTCCATCAAAGTTCCTCTGACCAGTTCAGCTGAGTAGTTCTAATCCTTGTAGTCCAAACAAACAGAAGAATGAAGTCTGCACATGCAATTATCTCTGAAGCAACAAATGGAAAATCATTGCTATGAGAAAGAAAGCAGCCCTATTTTAAGCTAATTTCAACATAATAGAGACTTCCTTTTCCGTCTTGTGCAGTTCCTCTGCATAATTTCAGAAACCACAAATGTTAAGTGATTTTATCCAATAGACCAGACATACTCCTTATGCCTGTCAACAGACAAAAGATTTGAGGGACTCTAATATTAATATATGATCCAAATTGCCCCTCCCACCATGGTGTATGGAGGGGGATGGGGATTTTTCCCCCAGCATGTTCAGAAACAACCAGTCTAAGCCTATACCTTTCATAAATAAACAAGACCAACAGTAATATCGTACTTAAAAAATTAAGGAAGGAAATTCTTGATGATGGCAATGCTGTTTCATGATTTATAAGAACAGTTGCATTCCGCCCTAATTTCCCAAGTGAATAGCAGCTGCTATTCGGTAAAAAGCTGTTATCATTTTATCTGTTTTACAATATGTCATGTATATTTTGCCAATCACATTTTGGCTCTCATTGCAGTGTCTGCTGTAATACAATTGTAAGCTTGTTTAATCAGCTCAGCATAATCTTTGTGCTTTTGACACTAAACACAGAGAGAGAGAGAGATTACTCAGTTGTCCAGGCTCTTTCCTTTTGCTTTGTAAAATAGAGACATATCATTCCATCCCTTTTTGAAGCAGAACTAGTCACTGAAGCCCATTCAAGTTCTGTTTAAAATGGATAACACAATGTGGTCCACAAAAAGAAAAGGGGGACTTGTGGCACCTTAGAGACGAACAAATTTATTTGAGCATAAGCTTTCGTGAGCTACAGCATCCAATGAAGTGAGCTGTAGCTCACAAAAGCTTATGCTCAAATAAATTTGATCGTCTCTAAGGTGCCACAAGTCCTCCTTTTCTTTTTGTGGATACAGACTAACACGGCTGCTACTCTGAAACCTGACAATATGGTCTGTAGTTTTTACCTGGTATATCAGCTCTTCATTACAAAAAAGGTTTGAATTGGTGTGGCTTCACATTTGTTTCAAAATAGGTTATTAAAAGTCAGACATAGCAAGATGCTTGCTGTTGTTGTTTAATTCAAACCTTCAAATCAAAAAGCTTCTTAAAACTTTGTACCTGACCAAATAAAGACTTTCATCTTCACAGGTCTAGCAATTTATTCCCAAAAAGCTCATCCATCAATCTGTATATTTATTTCCCTTGAAAATGTCTGCTCTTCGCTCTTTCTGTCATAAGCACTGCTTATTTTCAAGGCTGCTGACACCAATTTACATGAAAATTCCTATTTCCTATATCTATTCACAAAGAGAAACATCCAGATGAAATTGAGTTGACTCTGTTATACAGCTTTGTTACAGAGAACTGGTGGCAGGTTTTGTGTCTTTTCGGCATTTCATTTTCGGTTGTTACACGGTTGCCCTTGTCATTTGTTACTTAGCGAAAATGGCCATGAGGGTACATGATCAAAACCTGTGATCTGCACATAACAGTTCCAAGCCCCTGTCAAGGAAAGACAATCCTTAGCATTTGGGGAGAGGGGTAAACACCACATGCGCAGTGCTTTTCATTAAAACAAATCCAGAAACCAAGACTTACACGAGACACCATCTCATGTTCCATTGTATCCAAGTCAACAGTTATGCCCCAAACCTCTCATTAATGCCAGGAAGGGTGACCCTTTCCGGCGACTTCAAGCATGGAGCTAAGGTGAGGAACCTAACTGGCTAACAGTGAACCACATATGGAGGGTTTGTGAACTAATCTTTCAGAGACTAAAAAAGAAGAAGCCTTCACTGTCAGAGTGAGCCAAGAAGGATGATGCTGTGTAACCCACTAGTGAGTGCATGTTATAGGTCCCTCTCTGTGCCAATCCACAGAGGGCAGGAATCTGTTAAAGCCAAGACTCTAGAGCAGGGGTGGGCAAACTTTTTGGGCCGAGGGCCACATCAGGGTGAGAAACTGTATGGAGGGCTGGGTAGGGAAGTCTGTGCCTCCCCAAACAGCCTGGCCCCACCCCCTATCTGCCCCCTCCCACTTCCCGCCCCCTGACTTTCCCCCTCAGAATCCCACACTCATCCAACCCCCATGCTCCTTGTCCTCTGACCGCCCCCTCCCGGGACCCCCCCACCCCTAACTGCCCCCCCGGGACCCCACCCCCTATCCAACCCCCCGTGCTCCTTGTCCCCTGCCCCCACCCCCAGAACCTCTGCCCTATTCAACCGCCCCCCTGCTCCCTGTCCCCTGACTGCCCCCTGGGACCCCTGCCCCATATCCAACCCCTCGGCCCTGGCCCCCTTACCATGCTGGTCAGAGCAGCATTTCTGGAGCTGCACTGCCCGGCCGGAGCCAGATGCACTGCCCTGCATGAGCACGCAGCCCCGCCGCCCAGAGTGCTGGTGGTGCGGTGCGCTGAGGCTGTGGGGGAGAGGGAACAGCGGGGGAGGAGCTGGGGGCTAGCCTCCCTGGCCAGGAGCTCAGGGGCCAGGCAGGATGGTCCCGTGGGCCGGATGTGGCCCGCGGGCCATGGTTTGCCCACCTCTGCTCTAGAGCCTTGGCACTTCAGTTCAAATGATAAACCTCGTACTTTTATCTCCATAAAAAAAGTCAGTGAAAATTTTTACAAAAATTTTAAAAAGCTAAAAATGGATCTATTTCGAACGCTGCAAAATAGAAACAACTTCACATTTTCTTTTTTGACTACATCTACAAATAACAATTAATAATTAGAAGCTTATGACATTTCTCTTTGATTGTTCTGTTTTTTCAGACTTTTTCCTGTGAGAGAAGCCTGCGTGTGAGTAGTTTAAAAAATTGCTGTCCAGCCAACTCACTAAAGGAGAAAGGAAACAGGGAGGCCAAAAGAAACACTTTAAAGACATCCTCAAGATAAACATCAAGAGACATGGCATCGACACCACACACTGGGAGACAGTACCCCAGGACAGGTATAACTGGCAAAGATTTGTCAGAGAGAGAACGTCCATTTTTTATGAAAATCGCCTTGCCTGGTCACAGAAAAATGCGAGAAAAGACAAACAACTGTCACGCAGCAATCGCGGCCCAACCCTGACTTCCAACACAACCTGCAACATCTGCTAATGAGCCTGTGGCTCAAGGATCGGACTCTTCAGTCATCAAATGGACCCATAAAAAATAAACAGCTGTGAAAGAGATCATCCTCAACTTTGAGGGATCACCGATGAATTATTCAGACTTTAAGCCAAGAAAGGACCTCACAAGATTCATAGCTATCTATCTTCTAATATTAGTACCCATCCCTATGGTACAGAATGCCTTACACTGTGCTGAGCTTCAGTTATCAACATACATATATATATATGGCACACTGGGGAAGAGAAGCAGGTTGTGTGTGTGCACGTGTGTGCCTCTGTGTGTGTGTGTGTGTGTGCACACGTGTGTGCCTGTGTGTGTAAGTACAAACAGTTTACAATGGAAAGGCTGTGGACCAAATACTCCATTGGTGTAAATGGGTGGACATTTGTGGGGGCAGGGATAGCTTAGTGGTTTGAGCATTGGCCTGCTAAACCAAGGATTGTGAGCTCAATCCTTGAGGGGGCCATTTAGGGATCGGGGGCAAAAATTGGGGATTGATCCTGCTTTGAGCAGGGGGTTGGACTAGATGACCTCCAGAGGTCCCTTCCAACCCTGATATTCTATGATTCTGTGACATCCATTGATTTCACTGGAGTTTCATCCATTTACATCAGCAGAGAATTGGCCTGCTATTGGAAAACTTTCCTCTTTTGTCTCATAGACATTTGTTCCAATACCACCAGGAAATGCTTTCATCTTCCAATGCATGATAATTATAGTACATCAAGGGGCCAGGAAGGCACTGAACTACACCTTACTTGTCAATGGTTTTTGATATTTTAATGTAGTGTGTTCTGCTGTTGCGTCTCTTGGCTTTTTTGATTTTCATCTTTGCACTCCAAGTGTTGTTATCCCTTGTAAAGCACAAGCAAGCCGTGCTATTTATACGTATGGCAAATAACTCTGCCTTACCAACCCCTCTCTTCCCTGCCCTTCAAAAAGAAATCCGAGGGACCATACAGGTCAAACTGACCCTTTCATCTAACTCACACAAGCCTTTGAAGAATGTCAGTGTTTTATGCTTTGTATTTCCTAACTATTTCATTTTTAAATCCATCTGCAATACCAAGTTGCAGTCAATAATCAGTAAGTTCTTGGTTGAATTCCTTCTCACAGCATGAAGCCTGTTAGTCCCATAAATGATTTTCAAAACAAGGAATATTTATGATTTACAGTTTAAATGAGATCTTGTTAATATATTCTATTTTTTGTATCACTGATCATTAATAAATAATTATTCCTTGCCTAAATAATCAACTCTTTATTATTATCATTAGGTCCCAGTTGCAGTAGCTGCTAGAAGGTGCCAGGGCTGCATTGTGCGAGGCCCTGTTCATACATACAACAAAAAGATGGTCCCTGACCCAAAGAGCTTACAATTTTCGGCCCTGATCCAGCAATGGATAGCACACAGACAAACTGCTTAGCTCTCATGGAGCCCCCTTAACTTCAAGTCTCTGCATAAGCACAGCGGTCTGCCCCTCATGCTATCAGATGATGGATCAGGACCAAAATATATGACAAGAGACAACAGATTTATACAACAAGCAGACCGGGAAGCATCAGATAGCAACGATATGATTATGGATAGCAAAGGAAGCAGAGAACACCAGCTGCCTAGCCATTGTCATATGCATAGCAGGAATAACAGTCGAGGTGAGTCTTGAGGAGGGTTATGGTATATTAACTCTAAACCGTTCTGAGCCACTCCGCCATATCATTTCTTAGCCCAGCTGCAAAAAAATAGCACAAGAGCCAATATGACTCATCTGCTCATCTTGTCCCAAGAAAACTGCGATTATTTAATTAATGGGCAAAGTAAGGATGTTGACTGGTGTCTAAGTAAACAATAAAATCAAACAGCTTCCCGGTTTATTGGTCTGTAGGGTTATTATAAGCAGTAGAATAACTAGCCGGATGGGTTGTATGTATTGATTCCCTGCCACTGTATAAAAGTGCAGATCTAGGCACCAGTGTAATAAATCTAGGTACCAGAGTGACACAAATCTATGTTCTTGAGCTATGTGGCAGGTAGTACAGATGGTAGATGAAAAAAGATAAACCAAGATCAATAAATCTTTTTTTTATCAACATGTTTGCGGGACACATGATCACTCAAGGGGAAAAAAAATTAGCCAACTCTAGGAAAGTCCAATTAAAAGATTTTCTTACCTCCACTGCTGTAATATTTCTCACTGCACAGCAAGGTCGTGCATTTGTTTAGGATCCTAAACAGGCAGGATCCACAGGAAAGTTCCAAGGTGTTTTCATGGAATCTGTGGGGAAAATGCTTAAATCCACCACTTGCTACAAGAACTTCTTTCTAGTAAATCTCTTAATTAGAACTATCTGACACACTGGTATGGCCCCATTACCATAGTGTCTGAGCACGTCAGAATCGTCCATGTATTTATCCTCATAATGGGGTTGGACAGTGCAATTATCCCCATTGTACAGATGGGAAATGGTGACACAGAAGATTAAGGCTATGCCTACAGTACCCACTGTTCAGTCTACAGGGTGTGAATAGGAGTGTGCACCAAAGTGCTGCACTCTAACTCACCCATGTGAATGTCATGAGTGTGAACTAAAAGGTTCCTAATTCGTATTAACATAGTCCTGTTTGAAAATGACACTAACGTGAACTAGGAATGTTTAGTTCACACCCACATCATCCACACAGAGGAGTTACAACCCAGCACTTTGATGAGCCCTGGTCCCATAGGCCAAACTGGGAGGCGCTGTAGACAAGCCCGAAGTGACTTGACACAGAGCACGTCTGTTTAGAGCAGGGGCTCAAACCCAGGTCCTATACTAGTGCCCTAATTGTTGGACCATCCTGCATCTCTTCCCTGACTTTGAGTGTGAGTGATTATAGGAACGAGATGATTGGAGCGGGGGGAAAAACATCACAGAAGTCTACTGTTGTAGAAAGAAAGGTGAGACTTATTTAGAGAGGTGGGTAAATTGGGATCCATTTAATTATAATGTTATGTATCTGAATTGATAAATTGTATCAATAAATGATGTCAACCAGATAATAATGCAAACGGAAGGCATTTTGGCCTCTCAGTCATGGCCAGCATTAAGGGAGGGACGGGGGGACAAAAAAAGCAATTTACACTCCAGCTCAGATTGCAAGAAAAAATTTGGATCAGTTAGCAAGACAGACAGTTTTGGTTCTCGCATCACTGCTTAGACTGCAAGCTATTTCTGAACCAACTGGAATTGCTGTTGCACCATATTAGCTGCTCAGGATGGATGGAGCCAGCTGGTTTCTAAATATAAAACACAATTTCTTAGAGGAACAGTTAGATGTCTCCCTCTCAACCAACAAAACACCTGTTCAGACCACTGTTATTTTGTATAATTTTTGTTCAGACTTGTGTGTATGTGTGTGAGTGAGTGTATCAGAGGAGTAACAGGCCAACAATATGTGAGTGGGTGTGTCTCTGTGTTATTTTTATATATATATATATATATATATATATATATATATATATAATATTCTAGGCCTGGTTCTCCTTTCACTTACATTGATCATATACTGGTACAACCCCAAAGATCAGGAAGGCACCGACAGAGTATAACACACTGTTGTCATCTTTTTTAGCCATAGTGTGTCCTCAAGGATTGCACTCATACTTGTACCTAAATCTAGCAAGGCTTATATTCCCTCCGTCCACTACAGAACCTTTGGGCCAGTTCCGGATGCAATATGCTGTCCCAGTGGTGCAAAGCAACAGCATAGCAGGCTTAACTGGCTTTTTCAGAATTACCCCAATGTACAGAAATACTCAGGTGCCCCTTCCCCAATGCAGAAGTCCTGGCCAGGGGAAATAGCATGTTGCCATGCCCAGTGATTCTTAGTAGCTAGAATGGCACCATGGAGGTCTTTAGCAGCTGGCGTAAGCAACTCTGAAGCTGCTTTGACTTTAATTCTGGACAAGATTAGAATAGGTGCTTGCACTCTCACTGATTCTAAGATGAGGGTCGGGATCTCTGTCTTTAATAATCCTGTCAAGGCTGATTCCCCAATCTGGCACTTCACGTGCAGAAGGTGGGGGCCGGCAAGATTCTAAAAATTAATACTGACCACTTCAGGCTTGTATTAAATTCCCAAGGTCACAGCTTCTCTCTGACCTTGGATGAGTAGATGCTGCCACCACCCAAGTGCAAGAAAACTCCCCCTTTTGAGAACCCAGGAAGAAGCAGTTGGGAATTCCTTCCTGTGGGGGTACCCTCAAGCCTTTTCACCCCCTCATCTCCAGGGAAGAGCTGAGAAAGAAAACGAAGCTGCTACCAGCTAATTAAACAACATATGCACAAATGTCTTAGGACACCACAAATCCAATCCTGTTCTTAAAAAAGGTAAATTTTATTAAAAACAAAAAGAAATAAAATACATCTGGAACTTAGGATTTTGCTAGGTTTAAAAAAACCCACTTACAAAAATAAAACATCAAGAATAACCTTCTTGAGGTCTACCTTAAAGGTTGCAAGCAAACCAAAAGCATTTGGGGTTAGCACAGAGGAGTCCACAAGCCAATAAGAAACAAAAGAAATAACCCTAATCACATCTTCCTCGACATTTTCTGATCTACTTACATATCTGGTGTTTCAAATGAGGAGTTTTAGGTATGATCTGATAATTTCTATACCTGACAAAAAGCTTTTTACAGCATAGTCTCAGCCCTGTCTCTTCTCTCTCCTCTCTCACGCTGGAGAACAACAGACAGACAGACAAAGGGAAAGCTTTTTTTCCCAATTGTAAAGTTCTAGCCCTCCCATTGGCTCTTTTGGTCAGGTGCCCATTCAATTCCCTTTACCTATGCATGCAGTCAGACTTTTTAACCCTTTACAGGTAAAGCAAGTAGTGAACATCTTCCAAGAGGGGTTCTATAGCTAACTGGCTGGCTGGGTGTCCACAAAAGGGAGTCCCCCACCCGCATTTATCACAAACCCCCTAATGCCGTGTTCATTAGCCAGAGGGTCCCCACCATGACTCTGTATGCACTTATAGGTAACAAGGTCCATCTTCCCTGTGTACCTTACAAAACCTCCAGAGGAACATTATAACCCACCAACTGCTCTTGTTTCTGAACAAAGTCTCTTCCCTTTGTGTATATTTGGTGCAACACAATGGGCCTTGGCTTGTCCATCCAGTGGAATAGCATCTGGAAAGTCTGAGCTAGAATTATCAACTCTCCATTACAGCGCTGCTGAGTTTGAGCCAATGGAAAATGATCTCTAAGTGGATTTTGTAGTATATTTTTCGCCCACTTTGGACAATTTAGATCTTCATTCCCATCTAATTTTCCTTGCAGAATAATCCTTCACCCTCCCCCTCAAATTGCATTTCTTGAAAATAGTAATGCATTTGGAATCTGCTTTATGCATATCATGCCTTCCTCATTTCATTCTTCCTCCAACAATCAGCCAATTTAATAGGCTTATAGATAATGTTTGAGCCCTTTCAAAAAAGAAGTTTATGCTCCTAATTTCCTTTAATAGTCAATTTTCATTCAATTTATCCTGTTTTCTTCAGTCTGTGCAGACTCTAAAAGAGTTCATTTATATTCAGATTTTCCTCCTAAGAGAAGTTTATTTTAGGGGAAAAAACCAAAACTCTTTTAACTTCTTTCCATTACGAGAACAAGAGCATAAATGATTTTAAAAATATTCTGTTTCTTGTTTGTGCCACACTTAAATGGAAAAATGTCACTCTCTTCCATTATGGTAATGATTTTTTACAGGGGGGTAAAAAAATTGTACCTGCAAAAAGCAATCAGCCATCTCTTATTGCAAGAGAAAAGGCATCATTAAAAATAAAAGGGAGAGACAAGTACATATTTAAATGAATGATCTGATGGGAGGATACATAAGAATGATTTGTGTGTCTTGAAACTCTGCTGTCACTTATGTTACACTTGATGAGCACTTAATGAATGTTCATAGTAAAATTTCTTGTATTTATTTTGCCTGAAGGCTACAGCCACTTTTAGGGGACAGAGTTTAATGGACTTTGTTTGACTCAGTAGATACAGTGATACTTACAGATCCTTTTTAAATGCATTATTGTAATTATAGATCCTTTCGCCATTTTTTCCCCATGAATGTGTGTTAAGGTAAATATTATTTCCAAGAGGAGATGTGTGTGGTGTACAGATTTTTAAAAGTGACATTTAAACATGCAGTACTGTGTTTTAGTTGCTAAATAATCTTATTCTCATTATCTATGCTTTAGCATTTGTACAGTGCAGAGTACCATGGGTGATTGGTCGTTACTTTAAAGCAATTAACTCTTGCATTTAACAATTATCTTAGATCTATTCAATATTTGCAGTAAAAAGAAAACAGAGCCTGCATAAATTGCATCCTACTGCCGTCTTGTCTGCTTCCTGCAATCCCAAACCGCATCTTCTACAACAGAGACGCCAAACCCCACATCCTTCCACAACAGTGACAGCTGCTCCCCACAGTGGGGAGGCATCCTCAGGTAAGCCTGCAGAGAGCACCAGAGAGGTTGCAGCTAACTCAGCCTCTGTGCATGCCTAATGCAGCCCCACTACAGAGGGAGTAGAGCACTGTGGGGCACAACAAATCTTTGGACCCAGCCCGTCCATGGCCTGCCCTGCCCCTTCCCACCTCCTGCAAGCTGCCATGCAAGTAGCTTCTGTAGAGCACAGCACAGCACTGTGCTGGAAAGTACACCACCCTGAATAGGACTCTGGAAACCAGCCCTTACCTTTGGCAAAGCAGAATTACACCTCCACTGTCTAGGAGAACCTCCAAAGCCACTGAGGTCATGGCTACTTGCTGCTTACACGGAGCCTGCCTGATGACAATGTGGCATGTCATAATGATAGCATGAGTTTGGGATAACTGAAGCTGTCAATCTCATGCAGGTCATCCCAGCAGCGTGCCAATAAAACTTCCATATTACCCCACTGATTTAGACTGTCTTAGAAATGCCTTAGGACTCAGTTCAGAGAAAACACTTAAGTACGTGTTTAAGCACATGCCTAAGTCCCATTGACAATAATCAGGAGTTCTTCCTGATTTTCTCCATTGTAAATGAAAGGAGAATTAGGCTCATAATGTGCAGTGTCACACAAATATCTCCCAGCATATTCCAGTCACTCCTAATCCATATGGAAGTCTAATATCATGAATACAATAGTCTCTGCTCAGTTAATTTGGGCATGGCACTTCTTATCATCTTTGATCAATTCACCTAGATTTGGGACCCAGTCAAGTTGAAGGATGCAGTCCACTAAGCCCCATCCCAACTGCACTGTTAATGGAGCCTATAAGAAAATTACTAAACTGGGCGGCTTTTTGGTTAATATAATTAATTTTCAATCATCAACGTCATCATCATCTCCTCTTATAGACCACTTTCCACCCATGGATCTCAAAGCACTCTACAAAGGAAGGTAAGTATCATAATCCCCATTTTCCAGATTGGGACATATAATTAGATCACTGGCAAAAGAGGTGAAGTGACTTGCACAGAGCAGTGCACTATCCACCAGACAATACTGCCTCCCCAAAATGTCTAATGAGGAACCTTTGGGGAACGGTAAAGCAGGTCCTTCCTCACTTATAAAAATTCTAACGCTAAAAACAAATAGAGAAAACAAGTCATTTCCAGGCAACATGTTCCTGTCAATGACAAGACTTTTCCAAGCACACTGTGACCTCCTTGATGTGTATTATTTCCTCCAGGATGTAAAAGAAAGCAAATAAATAAAAAATGCCACCAGTCTTCTGAGGGACCCCCTTTTCATCTGTCACCTTTCCCCCTTTACACAGCATCAGGCCACCCCAGACAGAAGCAGCAGCAGAGTTTTGTTTTGTCTTACCAATCTGTTGACAAACCATGGATTTTATTCCAAACACGGTGCAGCTTTTAAATACAACTTGTTTCTTCTGATTACAACTTGCACAATCCCAGATGGTGCCCTGTATAGCGTCATATTACTTAAAATGCTAATGTATTCCAACTTCTTCAGATGTTGGCACTGGCGTGGCGGGCACCTTAAATGAGAGTGTGAATAAAAAAACAAAATCTCAAGCTGGAATCTGGACATTCTGCCCCATGCTGTCATTAAAACGCCCAGAGTAAGAAAGGAAATGGAAGTATAACGTCACATGGTTCAAAGCTCCTTTCTAGCAAGCTATCATTTAACCTCAGGTTATCTTGACATTCACATACTGAAGGGAACACTTAGTGTATGTCGCTGTGTGAGAACAGCTGAATGAGAACAAAAATAGAGAGAAAGGAGCCAAGAAAGAGAGAAAATTGTAAACAATTTACACATCTCTGTAAAGAGAGGGTGATTTTGTAACAGACTGGCCTGTGTTGATATGGTTTCTTCACTAGATACAGTGTTCAGAGAGGCATTACAAGTGAGACACTAGCTACAGGTAAACCTGCAAATAACCAGGTACCTCTGATCATGAGAATAGGTGTTTTATCCAAGCATCATGCAAAATACTAATTATCCACCAGGGGATGCGGGGACAGAAGGGACCTCATATCCCTGACCAGGCAGGTGCAGAATTGCTGAAAACACTTCCTTCATTTGATTCATTTCTCTCTATCTATCTACCTCATCCCTAGACCTCACTCATCCATACAGGATTGGAATGACTCAGACAGAAGTAGTATTTCAGCAGTGGTCAGCAAATTAGCATTTGTAGCACTGAAATGCCATTTCTACAAGCAAACAACTAAGGGTGAGGGAAACTATAGTGATGAGTGGATTACAAACTTAGATAGACAGATAGGCAGATAAAGAGTAGATTCAATGCCTACTTATGACTAACCAGGTGAGCTCAGAAGCCTGTGAACTGTTAATGTGACAGTTTGACAGTTAGTGCCCAAATTGAATTCCTGCTATAAGACATCCATTACCTTATGGACAATATATTCAGTACTTAGGTTCACCACAGTGTCATTGAATGAAGAGAGAAGCTGGAGAAGAACATTCAGGGCAACATTTTGGCACCTTTGTGTATGTGGAGCAGTACCTTACTGCACAAGCAGTCCCATGGAAATCAAATCAAACATATTCCCTTTAACCTGGCCCTTTAAAATCCCCCCTCTACTGCAGAAAAGGAAATGACTTTTTTTAAACCAGAAACTCAGTGTAATGCAATGGAATTCACCACTGTGGGACCCAGGAGTCATTTTTAAAGGGCCAGAACTGCAAACTGGCTCACCAGCTTTCACCAAGAAATCGAACAATAATGGAATGGGCTTCTGAAGCTCACTTTATGAAGCCCCTCATCCATGAATAATTGGAACTAAAATAAGACTTTGGGACATTTGCTGGGTGGAATGGGGGTTAAAGGGGGAGTGTCAAGCTGGTAAAGAACAAATTTCACTTGCAAAATCTGCTTTATTCCCCAGGTTCCCTTCATACAACATTTTATTTGTGAAGTTGAACTCAGTGAAGTTGAACTCAGTGATTTCATTCTGCTCTGCACAGAATTCTGGGAGAAAATTTACACATGGACACATGGAACCATAATCTTCTAAGGTGCAGTCACATCATGATAGTATCTTAAAACTGTATTTGACAGGATATAGAAGACAACATAATGGACAGGCAGGACATTGTAGATATCTGATCTGTAAAGAATGATAATATTATCAAATCAATTTTAAAAAGGTAATTATTTACTATGTATTTTATAGTCTTCCAGGAATAACAGATAGACACTTCGCTTCACACAGTGCTGTAATATTTCACCTATCAAGGACAAGATGCTGGATATTTACAGACTGTAATGAGACTGCCCACTGTTTGATGTTACCATAAATAAACAAGTAAAACTGCAGAGTTTCATAAAATTCAGCCTGATGGCCTGGAAGAAATTATTTTAGTAGAAAAGAATGGCATGTGTAATCACATGTACAAAGACACCTCTACCTACACACAAATGCACAGGGCCTTCTGTGCAGCTCGTTCTTTTCCAAGCTAGTCCTTCCCACAAAGTAGATCAAAAACTCTTTTCCTTGAAGGGATTGTCTAAATGTAGAGATGGATTACACTATCCCTACCCCATATTCTTTTGCTATTGCGCCAAGTTATTTGTCACATGCAGGCACATTTCAAAATACTACGTTGAACTCATTAAAAGAAAAAAGGAGAGACACATGGTGGGTGAGGTAATATCTTTTATTGGACCACCTTCTGTTGGTGAAAGAGACGCGCTTTCGAGCTGACACAGAGCTCTTCTTCAGGTTTTCAGCTCTCTGTAAGCATGAAAGCTTGTCTCTCTCCACAAACAGAAGCTGATCCAATAAAAGATATTACCTCGGACATCTTGGCTCTCTAATATCCTGGGGCCAGCACAGCTACAACAACCCTGAATAGATATATAAAAAAGCAGACTTTTTTTTTCCCCTCAGGGGTAAATGGGCAACTGGGTTCAACAACTGAAGAGCTGATACCTGCATTCAAAATGAAAATGAAATCTCAAACCAAGCCATTTTTAAGGCTCAAAATGTTAAGGTACCTTTTTCCTGATTTTTTTTCATTTTCTCTTTCTGATCCTGGCTAAGCAGGGAAGTGGAGGAGCTGAAATGCCACAAGAAAAGCCCAGTATCATAAGATTTCTAGCCTAGTATTGCAGTCTCCAGAGATTCTGGATAAAACTATGACATTTCCAGGTGCTTATCTTCTGGACTTCTTGTGATACACCTGACACTACTTATTGCTAGAGATCAGCCAAAATCCCAAGTCTGAACATCCCCAAGCTCTGGTGGTGAAGCACTGGATTGGGTTACCTAGGGAGGTGGTGGAATCTGCTTCCTTAGAGGTTTTTAAGGTCAGGCTTGACAAAGCCCTGGCTGGGATGATTTAGTTGGGGATTGGTCCTGCTTTGAGCAGGGGGTTGGACTAGATGACCTCTTGAGGTCCCTTCCAACCCTGATATTCTATGATTCTAAGCTTCGGGAAAGTCTGAATTCAAATAAAGGATCCAGACCCAAACGCTCAAAACCCTATTCAGTACATGTATGACCTCTCCACCTAGTACTGAGAGAAAGGAATCTATCCCCAGGTGAAATTCCATCTACCATAGGGATGCACCTGATGTTATTTAAAACATGCCTCTGACCGCACTTACACACACTGAAGGTAAATAACTATCTACACATTGGTTATTTGCCAGACGATCCTTTCATAAGTTGCCAACTCCTTTTATTAAACATTGAAGGGAGCGACTTAGTCTCTATCTCTCCATCTTTTCAAAGCTAATGTTTTCGCATGTGTCAATCTAAAGGAAGCTCGCAATCTTGTATTTTTGGAATGTCAACACGACTATTCACTGGAAATAAATACATTTTCCAAACAAAGCCCATACCACACAGGAAACTGAAGACTACTATTTGAGACAGGCACACTCAGTGAACACTGAAACAAACTTGCAAAATTAAGGCCCCACCATCCCCTCATGCGTTACATAATTTATGAACAGCCCCTGACTTTGCAGTGTCAGGAGTGCTGACTGGCTTACATTGTGATGTTATTCTTCCTAACAGTCTCACCTCCTAGAGATTATTTTAGTGTTTCAGGGATTCTGAAGATCAGCAACATTTACTGTAGAGATATGTTTGTAGAAGATTATAATTTAGAGACACTCCCTCATAAGAGACAGTATTATGAACATAGGAATTTGGAGATGTGCCCTGAAGGAAGGGGTTGCGAACACCGCATGGTTGTATGCGGCAGTTCACCAGCAATGCTCTCCAGTTTGTTTTATTAAAGTTTTATTCCTTTCTTGTTCACTGGTTTGTTATTTAACGAACCCCAAGATTGTTCCATTTACTTTTGTAGACAAGAACTTGTAGAAACAAACTGGAGATTTTTCAAATCTTGCCCATTTCTAGCCACAATCTTGTGAACCTCCCTTAAGTGATTGTAGAAGAATAAACCCACTAAACAAATACATTTACTGTGCAATTCCATCTACTACAGATTTTTGGAGTACATCTCCCTACCAGCATCCATTACCTCTAAACAAGGCCATAACATCTTTATGTTCTCCATAAAGTTGTTTACAGTTCCTACCGTTTTCCTCCACAGTCATGCCCTTCCTCCTTGCTACTTCAAAGGCTTTTTAAAAGATCATTTTCTTCCTTTAGTGAAGCCTGCTATGCACTTGTGGTGTTGTAAATGACACTACTGATTTCGCCACAGAAACTTCTGACAATGTGCTTGAAATATCTGCCTAATGTTATGCGTGGGCTTGCATCCAAGTTTAATAGCACTCCAATTTAAAATCCCCACGAACATGTTTACTTATCTCTAGTCTGCAGGACAACATAATGCACCTTTGGAGAAATCTTTTGATTGAAAAGAGGTTTCCCTTTCTTACTGAGCCTTCTTAACAGGACTTTCCAAGTGTTGCTGACATGGGTGGCGCTTCCATAGCATAGTCTCCTATCTTCTGGGATTTTTCCCTGAGCTCATGGGAAATGAATTTCTAAACCTTGCTGACCGGCGGTTGCCATAACTTTCTGCATCACTCCAACATCAAACAAAGAAATGTGCATATGCTACAATATGAACCTCTAGGGACAGGCTACATAAATTCTCATGCAAATCGTTGAGCAGAGGGATGGGTGTTTTTTTTTTTTTTTTTTTTTGCCAGCTACAGAAACCATCTGCTTGTTCTTTTTTACTGGTTTTTAAAGACTTGACTAAAAATATATTGAATAGCTCATCAAAAACTTCAGAAAGCACCCATTGGCAGAGCAGGTTTCTCATGCCCATCCTGCTAATTATCAATACAATTCTAGGAAATGAGCCAAAATCAAACCCCAGCATCTCCTAAACATCTATTCTTCTCCTTTAAAGGCCTGGCTTCAGATCTGTGCATTTCTTGCATTCCCCACACTGCTGTGTCCCCTTTTGCTACCTCAAATGTGTTGTGTTACCCTGAGATTCCCCAGAGTTTGTTGCAATAGTAGCTGCTATATAGTACGCTGTGTAGCCTGACGTGATTTAGGTTGCCCAAAAACTGCCCTAGCCCCAAAAGATGAATTTATCCACCGCACCGAAAGTATCCTGCTGATGTTATGCCCTGCTCCTGGGCAGGCTGTCAGCAATCAGACCTGGGACCACTGCATCTTAAAGCATGAGCCTCTACTGCCTGAGCTTCAGGACAAAGCTCTAGTAGCTAAAGCTGAACCAGGCTCATCGACCCCTGTATGTGGCCAAGGCACCAGTAGAGGGAAGATGCTGCAGGCGAACATGTCACTAGTACAGCAGTAACAGTGGCATGGGGCAAAGTTATATCAACTTCCCAGCTTGGTCTCCAGTGAGGCTCCCTTCCCACTGTACTTGCTACCTAGAGAAAGCATTTCTAAATTTGATACACCACACTTGGACCAGGAGTGAAGATTACCAAGCGAAGGCTTAAATCAGCATCACCCAGCAGACCTTACTTCTTAAAATTGCCATGGAGTCCAATGTGAATTTTGCCCGAGCAATGACTGAGTGACCACTGATATCAGAAGAGAGCAGCAGCAGATAAACTAGCCTTCTGTTTCAGGAATAAACACCAGATTCAGAGTCAGACCATACATGTAATGTATAAAATTAAAGTAACTATAACCAAAAGGAAAAATGGGGCCAACACCACTACCAGGTAACCATTATAAGCTTTGAGAGCTGAGGGTGAATGTCCCTGTAAATGGCCAGTGCTGATGCTGATGTGTTTGCCCTTGCTGATGCTGATTCACTTATTAGGATTGAATTATTCCTATGCTTTACTTGATGTTTGCAAAGACCGAATGGAAATTCACACCTTTGCCAGTGCTGCTCAGCTGTAGGTAAAGAATGTGGGAGTTCTCATTAGTTAACTATCAGACAAATGATCTATCTTAGTGTAACACCGTCAGACCCCGGTTGGCGGTGGGTGGGATCAAATCTGTGGCCTCTGGAACTTAAAGCATGAGCCTCTACCACATGAGCTAAAAGCCAGCTGGCTTGTGCATCCCATGAAAGGACCAAGGACAATCACAGTCCCTTCCCTCAGTCGAATACAGGGATCCTTCTTCTGAGCATCCCTGCGGTGCAAATTGCTCAATGGGAGTGAGGAGACGCAGCATCAGGGTCCTGTCCCCTGTGTACATTGGCCCAGGGAGCTGGCTGGGCACATCAGGGAGAACAGACCACACCATTCCTAAATCTGCACTCTCTCTGCACACTGGGGAGCTGAGGGCGGGACACCTCCTGGAGCTCCCTTGTGGACAATGTGGTTTCACAGCACCCTTTACCGAGGGCTGTGGCAAAACGCCACCCCCTAACCTCAAAGATGTGGATACCCTCCAAGCAACTTTGCAAAGCGATCATTCAGGTGCAGTGACCAAAAGAAAGGTTTCAGCAAAATTTCTCCTTATAACTGAAGGCCATTGTGCTGTGCTATAGCAGCTACCCAGGGATAATTAAGAGTGTCTGGCCTTGTATGGGTCAGTGAGCTGGGCGTGCTTCACAGTTTAGCTCTGTAGATGTGCTCGTAAGTGACTCCATGAAGCAATGCACATTTATGATGCACCCTCATATCCAGGTAGCCTGATGCATTTTCTATTCAATGCACCATTTCAACCAATGTTCTTCATTTAGGCTTTGGGCCACCTTACCGCCTCTGCCTGCTCCCGTAGCCTCTCTCATGAAGAATCCAGAAAGACCTAACACAGAAGAACTGCTGCAGTTTTACTGCCCCAGGATTGATGGGCTGGGAATGGTAGAGCAGCAAACCGGGGATACAGCACAACCCCTTCAATGACAGGAACTCTGCTCCATGGCATCGCTCTCTGCAACAGCACAATGGACACTCAGGGCACAGCACAAGTGAGCTACAGGATACTTGGGAGTGTAGCAAGCTGCTCTGCAACTGTATGGATCCACACCCCCATACTCCCACACACACAATGCATGAGGCAGATAGAGGCCCTAGCTGCTGCTACAGCCAATGGCTTGTTACAATGGAATCAAAGTAGCGAGGCAGTCCTCCACACCAACTCACAACGTTGTGAATGGGGAGGAGATACCTGTGCAAAGCTTATTGACTCGGGCCCTGCACAGCATGAGCATTTGACCCTCTGACAACTAAGTTCCAGGGTCACCTTCCATGTAACAGCTGGACCAGATGTGTGAACAGTTTGAATGAACACATAAATATCTTCCATCTTTGAGGCCATCCAGCTTTGATAACTGGAAATGGAAATTGCAGAATGAGAAATTGACTTCTTCTGTGCTTTTGCCACATATAAAGAAAAGGCATCACTGAAAACGTTTGTGAAGGGCTCCCTCATCCCACCAAAACCAAAGGTAACAGGCACCAGGTATTTGTTTTTTCATAAATGCAGGGCTAGCTTCAGATAAGTGAAGATTAAAGTTGCCAGACTGATAGTGAACTACACATCACTCACAAGGCAAATGCAGCATGAAAATCCCCTTCATTCTCTCTCCTTATTAAACACTATCATTTAATTTAGAACTCAAATAAATATATTAATAAGGAATGTATAATTTTTAATGTCATCTCTGCAATCACCCATAGATTGATTCTACCTTGAGCTCATTGTATTATTGCTAATGACTGAGAGCTTGCGCCACATTTTATCAACCAAAATCTGTCTCAGAGAACTTTCTAATTAGTGCTACTAATCACTTATTCCTTCTCAGGGAGACTAATGCATTATTACACAGACTTGTGAAATACGTCCAACAACATATACATCTTGTTAAAATGACACTCAGGAGATACCATTCCCAACATCCATCAATGACTCTTAATCTATCAAATGGAAATATTGCTTAAATACTGCTACCGCAGTCAGACGGGTTCAGGCATCTTCTCCAAGCTCTGCTAGGCACAATGTCGCCAAGCTTTGGCATGCAGCCAACTCTCTTACATCATATAGCAATTAATGTACCCTCACTTGAATAACAAGAAGTTAGAAAGGCAGTGGAAAGTAGCAACAGAGTGGGACAACTGATGAAATTAGCTGCAGGAAATCTATTTTGTAATAAAACTGTTCATAAAAGCAAAATGTCATTTAAAGGCATAATTTCCATGGGGAATAAGTTTTTATGTCGGTGTGCATCTTTAAGACTTGAAGACTTTTTGTTTTTAATACTTTTTTCATTTAAATGAGTTCATAGAAGCCTAAAATATACAAAGACATATCGAGATCCCAAGGAAACTCGTTATATGTTGTGTGTGCCTGGGGTTTTTGGTTTTTTGTTTGTTTGGTTGCTTTTTTTCTCTAAAAGGATCCAAGACGCTGAAGTAATTTCTTTGTGAGAAATATTTAGATCAGAGGAAAGTAGATAATTAACAATCCACATAAAAGAATTAGCCAATTTTCATTTTAAGTAAAAAAACAAGGATCCAATTTTAAACTGCTAGGGAATGCTGATGAAACCTGATATAAAAAGGAATGTAACTGGTTATTTTCCTTTTTCTCCCATGTTTGAATACATAACTAGCTATAAAGTCTACTTTACTCTCTCTCTCTCTCCTCCACTCTAAATTAATTAGATACATTACAAAGTTCTTCCTTCTAAAGTAATTTACAAGGAAATGCAATTCTTATTATATGAAAATCTGATGATAAATACTTTCATTTTTTACAAAACATGCTTTGAAATCAAAGTGATGTATTAAAGGAAGTGAAGACAACAAATAAACAAACAGACTGAAGTGCTTTGAACGCACTAGACTGTACTTGGAGTGTTTGAAAGGGAGAATATGCTGTGGTGAAGCAGATGGGTTCAGATCATAGTAGAAAGCTGAAAATAACGATTTTTTTAAGGCAAGAATTCCCAGAGATTCCTGCTGGATAGAACTCAGCATGTGACCTTTTTTTTTTTTAATTGTACAGTATCATCATACTTGTTCAGTGCTATTTCCTGAACCTTTAAATGCAAAAACGATTATGCAAATTAGTCAGCTAATCCAGGAAACAAAAATGTTGCTCTAACTTCTGTTCTTTTAACTAATCCACTGCTCCTTATCACAAATAAGTGCTATACAAATACAAGGGTGAGTGGTGTACATTTGCAAACTACCATCACCAAGAAGCTGCATTGATCTAACACATATCCTTGAGATAAGTATAAATAAATACCATAGTGGTACCTAGTCACTGTTAATAGCTCTCAAGAGCAGGTGTAAGACCCACAAACGAAGGTCAATTTTGGTTTCTCTGGCCAACAAGAATGAAATATAGCAACTTCTATCTTACAAAACTCTTCCAGCTGTGTGAATTCATGGATGAGAAACATCTTCTAAGAAAATATCAATGGCTTAAATAGGTCCCTCAGAGGCGTAATGATCCCTTCTGACCTTAAAATCTATGAATCTATGAAAAAAGAAGGGTCCTTTGTTTTTAACTAATCTGCTTTTCTGTTTTCTAACCACAAACTCCACACAGTTTCTGTTTACAGTAGTTATTGTGAAATGTTTTCTGCAAAGAGAAAGTGAAGACTAAGCCACAGAAACTCAGAAAACCAATACAAGTTGTGAATATAAAAAATGAGTAAGACAAGGTGATCTCTTTCTGAAAGGACAGACTTACAATTGGGATAGATCTGCAGCTGACTGTTACCCAGCTGCATTCCAAATGAGAAAATCCATCTAGAGCCGACAGAGAATATGATGCCAGTAGGATCATACAGCAACTTGCAAGTGTTCCCGTAATTTCCATTATTTCCAGATGTTCATGAAATTGACTCAAATGTTATTGATAAAAATCATATACAAATACATCATACACAACCATGCTGTGAAATTCTTGTCAGATGGAATTTGAAAGCCAGCCTGTAATGTAACTCCTAATCTGAACACCTCACTCAGATATCTAAAGGAAGTGATAGCAGCTAAAATTCCCATAGATTATGTTAACCAAGAGAACAGTTGCACCAATCTGTATTGAGATATAAAGAAACTTTCTCTACATAATCTAATGGGATTTCATACTTCAGTTTGATGGTCTTGTAAAGCCAACAAGGATCTCTTGCTCATCCATAATAAAATTGGCCTGGTATCCAGTTGATCCATACCCCTCAAAGTGTTTGGCTGTGTATGTGCTCAAGTATATTCAGTGGAAAGTGTTCATTAGTTACTCCTGTTACAAACACTGTAGATTAGATTAGATAAAATAAAATTCAGGTCAAAGTCTTCTCTGAAGCTCCAGTTGGCTACTCTAATTTGATAGATGGTATCTTTACAGAACGCTCTATGGTTTGCATTAGTTTGACCAGATAAACTTCCCCCATGGTCACCGGTTCAGAAAAACAATAGTATTTTAAACCCTTGTAAACAGTTCCAGATGCAGGGCTAGACGGACAGCAGCAGCCAAGCTCTGTTTGTCACACCTGCGGAAAGAAATGTGGTTCTAAGCCACTTATGCTGAGGCTGACCAGAAGCCAAGCTAGGACTTGGCATAACATACAACAGTTATTCAAGTCATGCATTTGGGACTGCTTGGCTAGCAGAGGTGGTCTGGCTACTCCCCTGCCATTCCCAGCATGCCCCCTACTTGCCCCTTCCTGTCCAACATGCCCTCTACATGGAAGCAAGACATGTGGGTGGAATAGAACTAGTTATGCTGGCTACATGCCGCTTTGACATTCCCCTCCACCAGCGGAATCCAGAACTGTGCCTCTAGGACAGCTTGTGTGTTTCATTGTGGTGCCTGTGGGTATGTCTGTACTGCAGCTGGGAACATGCCTCCTAGCCTAAGTAGAGAGACACATGCTAGCTCCACTCCAACCAGGGCACTAAAAACTACCAGTGCAGATAATGCAACACAAGTGGCAGCTCAGGCTAGCCATCCAAGCTCAGATCCAGGGCGTCAGGCAGGCTTGTACTTGAGCAGCTAGCCTGGGCCACAGCCCAGGCTGCAATGTCCATGCCATGACTTTTAGTGCAGTAGTTCAAGCAGAGCTAGCATGTGTCTGTCCACTCAGGCCGGGAAGCACGCTCCCAGGTGCAGGGTAGACAGACCCTGAAAGGCTAAGTATTGGCCCATTGAATTTATGCAAACAATTAAGGCTACAATTCTATAGCGGTGTATGCTGTATATGCATTTTAAAAAAACCCAAGGAAAATGAACATACGTGTGAGAGTATAGACAGAGTCATGCACAGAATTAGACATGCATGATTATGCAAGAAGGAGTTGTGTCTCCTTACTTAAGGTTGAAGCTAGCTAGACTGATTCAATTTAAAACAGAGGCATTTCCAGCATGTGCAACTGAATGGAGTGTAAGTGCAGCTACAGTAAGATTATAGTCAAGAAAGAGCCATTTTAAATGAAAATCAGTGTGGGCATGTTCTAACATGACAAGGCAAATTCAGACAAGTGAAAACATCAGTAAGCCCTTTCTTCTTTTTCTTCTTCTTCTTCATACCAGATATGTGTGTAAAATAAATCACGTGATCCAGGATTCACTTATTTCAACGGCTCTAAGGCTTTGGATTGGGGCGGTGGGTGGGGAAGAGCATTAGAAGGATCAGAAGGCACCAAACTGGGACCATAGGCACAAATGGTTTCACAGGAACACAACAGCAATTCCTTCAGGATCTTTACGATGGAAATTGATAAGATGAATGCACAACAACAACAAAATCTCTGTGGATAATACAATTACTTTCCGCAAACAAGCGTCAAACTAGTGTAAAGCGAGAAGAGAATCATTCCCTCCCATTTTGTCCAAGCCATTGAGCTGTGCCGGCAGCACTTCAGTCTCTCTCCTCTCCGCAGTTTTCTTCACTTTCCTCACCCTCAGCTGTGGTGAACTGTGACCCTGCCTCTTGCTGTTCTTCTAGTCAAGCAAAAAAGCAACAGCTCAGTGATACACATAAGAATCTGGTCGTTGCATTTCTACTCAGAACCAGATACCAGGCTACACCTAGAAGAAACCTGCATTTCATTCCTGAAATATAAAATTAACATTGAATTTAAATGTTCATAGATGGGCTTAATTAGGTCTGGCTTTCCCATGGGGACATTCTTGTCTGGGCTGGGCCTTGAAGGGGTCAACCAAAAGGCCATCATTTTGATTTCAGACGGCTTCACATTAGGATAGAATTCTCTAGCACTTTTGCCGTGGGTGGGCACCCTGTTTGTTGGTCTGTTCTCCGTCTGAAAAGCCACAAATGCTGAGCCCCTGTACAAATGACAGAGGAACTTCTTTCCATCCCCCTCCCGCGTCCAGGGCGGGCCATCCACTCACTTTGATTTAAACTAGGTTTGTCCTGTGGGGCTGGGCGTACCATTTACTACAATGCTGCTCTTTGCTCTTTGATTGTGAGATATATGCTGGGGATGAGGGGTTATCAATTAACCCTTGTGCACGCTTCCTGCCAACCACTGGGAATTACTGGGGACTTGTCCCCTGAAAGCCTCATCTCTTAGTTTTGGGCCACAGACATTTGTAAGTACTCTGATAAAATTAACTGGGGCGGGACCAGGGGATTCCTTTATAATAGTACAGCACAGGAGGCCAGTATAGGCTATGCCCCTTTTCCATATATCGAGTAATGACTACCTAGTTGCCTAAGGGCATTCAATTGATAGTGGTTATGCATTATTAAAGTTGCAGCTAACATATGGATTTTGTCTGCCCTTATCTAGCTGTGCTCATACCAAAATAGCCACATACCTTGGATCAATCTCCCAAAATTAATCATGCTCATTAAAATTGATTTGAATGTATATAAAATATCTGAAAATAGTTCTTTAGAGGAAGCTTTAAAAGGCTGTTGTGAAATATACAAGCATCATCTAAATCACTGACCTTAATACACATGGGCCCAGATTTTCAGACATATGTGGTGCAAAAAGGCGCACACATAATTTTCATATGTAATAACTGTAATTGCATGTGCAACCATGGCAATTGAGCACTCATCACTCTGAAAACCTGGGCTCCATTTTATTTATTTAGGATTATTTAATGTACAAATAAGAGGAAGAAGAAGATACAGAACTTAATGTACAAAGTAACTCAGTTCAAATAACCAAAACAGTTTGAACCAATATACAGAGCAGTATAATTTTATACAGTATAGGGTAATTACTATAGCTTAATACTTTCCAAAATAGGGAAAGTTTGACTAAGGCTGGAGAGAATGGATGTCTAAAAATGTTCTCTTGGCTTTTGAAAAGGATAGTGTTAAGCAAGAATACAATCAGTTGAATAACGTGCATAACCTGATATGTCAGTATTTTCCAAACTGACTATATGATTATTAAACACTTTGAAAATTAAACGACCTGAGGACAGATGCACATGAATTGTCCATCATGCCTATGAGTGACTGAAATTTTTACTTGCAGTGTTGTAGCCGTGTTGGTCCCCAGATGTTAGAGGTAGGTGAGGTAATATCTTGTACTGGACCAACTTCTAAAGAAGAAGAGCTCTGTGTAGCTCATAAACTTGTCTCTTTCACCCATAGAAGTTGGTCCAGTGAAAGATATCATTTCACTCATCTTGTCTGAAATTTTTGCCACAGATTTCTGCTCTTGTGTTTATCAAAGGAAAATACTTAGGATAACATTTTCAAAGGAGGGTGTAACAAGTGAAACTGCAGAAATGCATCCATCAGGGAATTTGTAGATCTCTGTGTAACCTCCCCGAGTCAGCTAGTACCACAGTGAACAGTACTGTGAATGTGATGGGGTGAACTTGTCTTAGCATACAGCCTCATTGTATCCCAGTAATTGTCCCTGCATTGGGTTTTAACATGTGAGAAATGCAGTTTCAGGCAGTGGATGCCTAAAAGTATTCATTATTTTAGAGCTAAATTCTGTCCTTTCTGCTCATGCAGATTTCAATGGGACAGTCCATGGAGCAACTTTCTGATGGTGTGATTTGGCCCAGGACTGTTGACTTCAATGGAATTATGCCAATTCTCACCACCCAAGAGTTTAGTCTAATATGAATAAGGGTGGCAGACTGTGACCCAGAATGAGAATCTTGACAACAACGTAACTAGCATTGAAATGCAAGAGTTATATTATGTGCTAACCTAAACTCATACAACTCCAGCTTTGCTGAAAGCCCAGAGCCAGTTGGGAAAGGGCCAGGCTTCTGGTCACATATACAGACATATACTTGTATGTGAAATTATCTCACCTGTGCATTCAAATACCAATCTGAGTGTGCAAATGTGGGGTTTGGTGGTGCATACGCTATTGTGCCACACCCCCATTATATCCTCTGAAAATTTGGCCCTTTGAAAACACCCATTAGTGTGTTTTGCTCAGGAATATGGTGATGGCCATATTAAATTAGATTCCAGTCCACACTTGAAGTTATACTTGGGAAAATGAGATCCATTCTAGTCAATTTTGTAATACTACCACTATGTGATAAAGGCTTATAATTTAACCTAAGTGCCATATATGTCATCAACTATGTGGTAACTATGTCTCTTTTTCCTCACGAAAATTCAGAAGAGAGAGGTTGCTGTCTGGTACATTTCATTATTTATTGTGTCAATTCAGTACAATTCAATATATTGTGTTAATTTCCTTTTCCTATTTTTTAAAGAAGTAATCCGTCACTGAGGTTGTAATGGCTCCAATTTTAATGGAAGTCTATGAGACAATGTCATTGAAATTGGATCGGTCCAAATGGAATCATTATTGTTCATCCACTGAGATCTTAATAGCTCCATCAATCGAAGTGTATAAGACAGTGCCCAAGGTGTTTTGAGGAGGCTTTGAGTTTTATCTAAGCATAAAGAACCTCTGTGCATCTTAGAAGCTCAACAGAATGAATTAAAAGATACAGTTCAAAAATCTCCTGGAGACCCATTATCTGCAGATCATATACACAGTAGGCTCTTTTACAGCTGGTGTGGGTCAATCAAGTCAGTATGCATTTTGTGAATCATTGACACAACAGATCACAGGTCTTTAGTTACATCAGTGTATGGTTAGGGATCATTCAGTCCACAGATCTGTGCATGTGCAGTAACTCAGTGTGCTTAAAATCCTTGGGATGTTTTTAGTAAAGAGGTAATTAATGCACATACCAAATAGCTGCTTTCCTCTGTTAAATATTTCAGCCTTTTTAATATTGCTATAAGTACCTGAGGGCATCCGGCCCTCATTTTTCATTCGGAGATTGGATATTTTCATATTTTTAACTAAAAAGAGTAAAGAAAAGAAATTGAACACAGGGCCTTGTTTACTAACATCTAAAAGAGAAATGTCCACTTTCCAGGATACAAGAGTCTATACCACTCCTGGCCCAAACTGGCATTTTGTCACTAGTCTCAGCTGAAAGGTGGGGAAGCTTGTTCTGCCACTACTCTGGTGTTCTTTGGACACATAGAAGAGTTCAGTCTCCAGAGTTGTCAGCCTGGCACCTCTCACACCAAGTTCAGGAACCTCCCAGAACTGGAAGTGGAAACTGGTTCACAAAGACGTCCTCTTCTGGAAATTTCAAGGGGACATGATCTGGACCATGAGGAGGTTTTTGAGACTGGGTGGCCCCTATTCTTTACTTTCCTCTATCAACATATTAGGATGGAATTCCACTTGGTGGCATCCACAGAATCTTCTAAAAAAAGAACAGGAGTACTTGTGGCACCTTAGAGACTAACAAATTTATTAGAGCATAAGCTTTCATGGGCTACAGCCCACTTCATCGGATGCATAGAATGGAACATATAGTAAGAAGATATATATATACACATACAGAGAAGGTGGAAGTTGCCATACAAACTGTAAGAGGCTAATTAATTAAGATGAGCTTATGCTCTAATAAATTTGTTAGTCTCTAAGGTGCCACAAGTATTCCTGTTCTTTTTGCAGATACAGACTAACACGGCTGCTACTCTTAAACAGAATCTTCTGATTCTGTAGTAGAATTGTCTGGGGTTCTCTGCTCAGTGTCACCCTTTAGTTACACATTTGATCACACCCTCAGCTCTACAGATTTTCCTGATTTTCTTTTTCCTTTCTCTTCATGATGAGATAACTGGCTCTGTGGATATGGGGAAAGCAGTGGATGTGATATATCTTGACTTTAGCAAAGCTTTTGATACGGTCTCCCACAGTATTCTTGCCAGCAAGTTAAAAGAGTATGGATTGGATGAATGGACCATAAGGTGAATAGAAAACTGGCTAGATTGTTGGGCTCAATGGGTAGTGATCAACGGCTCGAAGTCTAGTTGGCAGCCGGTATCAAGCGGAGTGTACCGGAGTCGATCCTGGGGCCAGTTTTGTTCAACATCTTTATCAATGATCTGGATGATGGGATTAATTGCACTCTCAGCAAGTTTGCAGATGACACTGAGCTTGGGGAGAGGTAGATATGCTGGAGGGTAGGGATAGGGTCCAGAGTGACCTAAACAAATTGGAGGATTAGGCCAAAAGAAATCTGATGAGGTTCAATAAGGACAAGTGAAGAGTCCTACACTTAGGCAGGAAGAATCCTATGCACTGCTACAGGCTGGGGACTGACTAGCTAAGCAGCAGTTCTGCAGAAAAGGACTTGGGGATTATAGTGGACGAGAAGCTAGATATGAGTCAGCAGTGTGTCCTCGTTGCCAAGAAGGCCAACAGCATATTGGGCTGTATTAGTAGGAGCATCGCCAGTAGATTGAGAGAAGTGATTATTCTCCTCTATTCAGCACTGGTGAGGCCACACCTGGAGTATTGCATCCAGTTGTGGTCCCCCCCACTACAGAAGGGTTGTGGACAAATCGGAGAAAGTCCAGCGGAGAGCAACAAAAATGATTAGGGGCCTGGGGCACATGACTTACAAGGAGAGGCTGAGGGAACTGGGCTTATTTAGTCTGCAGAAGAAAAGAGTGAGGGGGGATTTGATAGCAGCCTTCAACTACCTGAAGGGGGGGTTCCAAAGAGGATGGAGCTTGGCTGTTCTCAGTGGTGGCAGATGACAGAACAAGGAGCAATGGTCTCAAGTTGCAGTGGGGGAGGTCAAGGTTGGATACTAGGAAACACTATTTCACTAGGAGTGTGGTGAAGCACTGGAATGGGTTACCTAGGGAGGTAGTGTATTGCAATGCACCAGAGTGAGTTGTGGTTATTTTAGTGTATTTCACTTAATTGATCATTACCTGTGTTGAATCCCATGTCCTGCCTTTTTTGCTATCAGATACAGTAGGAAATGAACTAAACTTCACATCAAACTCTACATACCTGTGATTAAAAGAAATATTACTTTTCACTCTAAACCAGTTTTGTCAGGTATACATCTTGACTGTCTGCATTATGGAACATCTGTGATAATGCTTATGTTCTTACACTGACATCTTCAGAGAGTATATGTAAATCCCCTTATGTAGTTAGTCCAGAAAAAATGTGGAAGGCATTTTTTCTCCCGTGCAGCTGCTGTTGCTGTTGTTTCTGATACTAGTTTCTAGTTCATGGCTTGATGCTTTTCTCATGAGTCTTTGGCTGACCAAAAAGAAAAAGACAAGGGACTTCAAAATTTAAAACATTTGAATTCCTACATCTTAGTATATGGTCTGACACCATAATAACATCTCCAATCCTAGACATCTACGAAAGTCAATGTTATTGTTGGCAAGACTTCAGGAACAAAAACAAACAGGAAAGGGATTGTATTATCATTTAAACTCACAAATGCAAAAGAAAGTCCTATTTTCTATCAATCTATGTATTAAAGAGTAGTACTGTATTGCTGTGTGAGAGAGAAATGGAGAGAGTGAGCTGGTCAGAAAATGTGGGGAAGAGGGGATTCCACAGAAAATTTTGACTTTTCAAAGAAAATCAAAAACTTAAATATGTTGACTGAAAACCGAAATATTTCAATCTGGAAATGCTGCTGCAATGCCTCATGGGAATTGTAGGTTGGGTTTTTTATGTCATTCATAAAATGGAGTTGATGACATGAAATATTTGTTTAGTGATGATCTTGTGATTTCTTCAGTAAATGCTGCTTTCTGAGTGTCTCATATTGCTACATTCGATAGATCTGCAATGTAGCTACAAATTCCATTCCCTGGTAATCAAACTGCTGCTACCTTAGTAATCATGTACTGTAGTCATCATGAATAGGTCGGAATATGAACAAGAGGCTGCTAAGCAGCTCTCCAACACCACTTTCTACAAGCCATTACCCTCTGATCCCACTGAGGGTTACCAAAAGAAACTACAGCATCTGCTCAAGAAACTCCCTGAAAAAGCACAAGAACAAATCTGCACAGACACACCCCTACAACCCCAAGCAGGAGTATTCTATCTGCTACCCAAGATCCATAAACCTGGAAACCCTGGACGCCCAATCATCTCAGGCATTGGCACCCTGACAGCAGGATTGTCTGATTATGTAGACTCCCTCCTCAGGCCCTATGCTACCAGCACTCCTAACTATCTTCGGGACACCACTGACTTCCTGAGGAAACTACAGTCCATCGGTGATCTTCCTGAAAACACCATTCTGGCCACTATGGATGTAGAAGCCCTGTACACCAACATTCCACACAAAGATGGACTACAAGCCATCAGGAACAGTATCGCCGATAATGTCACAGCAAATCTGGTGGCTGAACTTTGTGACTTTGTCCTCACCCATAACTATTTCACATTTGGGGACAATGTATACCTTCAACTCAGCGGCACTGCTATGGGTACCCGCATGGCCCCACAATATGCCAACATTTTTATGGCTGACTTAGAACAACGCTTCCTCAGCTCTCGTCCCCTAATGCCCCTACTCTACTTGCGCTACATTGATGACATCTTCATCATCTGGACCCATGGAAAAGAAGCCCTTGAGGAAGTCCACCATGATTTCAACAATTTCCATCCCACCATCAACCTCAGCCTGGACCGGTCCACACAAGAGATCCACTTCCTGAATACTACAGTGCTAATAAGCAATGGTCACATAAACACTACCCTGTACTGGAATCCTGCTGACCGCTATGCCTACCTACATGCCTCCAGCTTTCATCCAGACCACACCACACGATCCATTGTCTACAGCCAAGCTCCACGATACAACCACATTTGCTCCAACCCCTCAGACAGAGACAAACACCTACAAGATCTCTATCAAGTGTTCTTACAACTACAATACCCACCTGCTGAAGTGAAGAAACAGATTGACAGAGCCAGAAGAGTACCCAGAAGTTACCTACTACAGGATAGGCCCAACAAGGAAAATAACAGAACGCCACTAGCCATCACCTTCAGCCCCCAACTAAAACCTCTCCAACGCATCATCAAGGATCTACAACCTATCCTGAAGGACGACCCATCACTCTCACAGATCTTGGGAGACAGGCCTGTCCTTGCTTACAGACAGCCCCCCCAACCTGAAGCAAGCACTCACCAGCAACCACACACCACACAACAAAAACACTAACCCAGCAACCTATCCTTGCAACAAAGCCCGTTGCCAACTGTGTCCACATATCTATTCAGGGGACACCATCACAGGGCCTAATCACATCAGCCACACTATCAGAGGCTCATTTACCTGTACATCTACCAATGTGATATATGCCATCATGTGCCAGCAATGCCCCTCTGCCATGTACAGTGGCCAAACCGGACAGTCTCTATGTAAAAGAATAAATGGACACAAATCAGACGTCAAGAATTATAACATTCAAAAACCAGTTGGAGAACACTTTAATCTCTCTGGTCACTCGATTACAGACCTAAAAGTTACAATGCTTCAACAAAAAAAACTTCAGAAACAGACTCCCACGAGAGACTGCTGAATTGGAATTAATTTGCAAACTGGACACCATTACATTAGGCTTGAATAAAGACTGGGAGTGGATGTGTCATTACACAAAGTAAAACTATTTCCCCATGTTTATTCCCCCCCACTCCCACTGTTCCTCACACGTTCTTGTCAACTGCTGGAAATGGCCCACCTTGATTATCATTACAAAAGGTTTTTTTTGTTTGTGTTTTCTTTTTTTTTCTCTGCTGCTGGTAATGGCTCACCTTAACTGATCACTCTCATTACAGTGTGTATGGTAACACCCATTGTTTCATGTTTTCTGTGTATATAAAATCTCCCCACTGTATTTTCCACTGCATGCATCTGATGAAGTGAGCTGTAGCTCACGAAAGCTTGTGCTCAAATAAATTTGTTAGTCTCTAAGGTGCCACAAGTACTCCTTTTCTTCTTAGTAACACTGTATATAAAATCAAAATATTAATCAGTAAGCCTTTCTTTATTACAATATGTTCGCCTTCAGAAGTAATCCAACTGGAGCCTTTTCAACCTCACTGTAATTTACGAGCCAGCTGGAGCACAATACATTTTTAATAAAAATTAGGTACAAGCAGATACAGGGGATTAATAGTTGTATTATAATTTTATAGTTTTCAATATATACTGCTATAGAAAAGACAATCAAATATGGGGACCATCTCAAGGATATAAAATGGGGTATTTATTTTTAATGGAAAGAGAATTTCAGGAATTACTGAGCCATGAAGAGTTGATGAATGCAGTCACTGGGCAAAACAAAGGCCACCTAGAAAGAATAGACATGCAAAACAATAGAATTACTATTGTTTATTTGGACTGTGAACACCTCTGAAAGTGCTTTTGAATCACAGCTATGAATTGCAGCTCTGACATTTGCTCAGATTTAGATACAGTGTCAAAAATAGCTTCCTTTTTTATCTATGCCACAGTTTTTTCCCATACTTTTTGCCATACATTAATTAAGAGATTATTATATATTGGACAAAAATGGGAGTCAAAGTGGTGTTCATAAACTGATTGAACCATTAGAAGAAGTATATCTTTCTCTGGTTAGCTTTACGCCATATAGATAGAACCTAGAGTTGGAAATGAAGCAGCTATAAATTTTGCTATCTTTGCAAACTTTTTAACCTGCATTGCATAAGTTAATATGTTTTGTTTCTTCTCCTTGGACAGACACTTAGGAAGCTGCTTGAGTTATTTTCACTTTACTCCTATAAGTATTAGTCTTCCCGAGTGACAAATATCTCCCATTGATTAATAATACTTGTGAAATAAAAATGTTGTAGTTCTAATACTGTAACATGCTTCTGTCTTTAAAGTCTCGTAAACCTATAAAGTATGTGAAAAAGTGCTTCTCTGATTCAAGTGCCTTCCAGTTCCCTCATGAACTGGTCCGCAGAAGAACTGATCACTGTGCCGCATTTAATCTGCAACCCACTCTGAAAGCAAAGCTATAGCAAAGCAAAACAAGTCTCAGTAATGAAAGGTTCTTCCAGAAATTAGTAGCTTTTTCAGCCAGGATACTAATTACAATTGGGAAAATCCCTCATAGAATCCCCCTTTAACAAGCTTTTATTTGGGAAATGGATACACAGCTCTCCTTATAAGGAAGTTGTCAGGAGGGGTGGCATACATGGCTTTGAAGCTGGACCCCGATGATATGAACATTTATGAAAGCGAACCCATCAGTGACCTGGAAATTTTCAAATGAGAAATGCCAACAATGAAAATCTTTGAAGGGGGGGACATGCCAGCAGTGTAAAATTCTCCAGTGGGAACAAGCCTTCATCAATTTGAAAGTGAGTCTTCTCAACATGAAAGCTTTGAAGAACCCCCCGCCTTTTTTTCTCCAAGATGTGAAGTCTTTGAAGTTATGCTTGTCTTAATCATTTTAGAAAGGTAAACTGTGGAAGAGAGGTGGAATAGGCATCTCCAGACTTGTAATTTTATTGTCCCTTAACAGTTTGCCAACCAATAACATGCAAAAATTTCAGCATAATACAGATAGTAACATATACTTGATGCTCAGCTTTTTGCAACCCACTGTTAGCAATGTATTGTAGATTTTTGCTTGGATACTGGAAGCTGAGCCAATAGCTTCTTTCCTAGATTAGAAGAAAAGTACTAAGGAAAGAGCTATAAGTTGCCTGCTAGGACACCACTCAGAACTATAGTCCGGGTATACTGCAGTAGCTTACAGGACTAGCAGTAACATTTCAGGGCTGTTTTGCATGCATATCACAAACACACCTTCTTACACACAGAGGGATAAATCCTGCCAGTCTTGTAAATGAACAAGGCCCCCACTCAATGGAACTAGTGTGGTTCTTCTGCTGGGAATCAGGCTTTGTGGTCCTATGTTAGAGGTCCAGGCTACCTGTCCTCTGCCAGCCCAGCTTTAGGGAATTAATCGTTGGAACAAACTACCAAGGGAAGTGGTGGATTGTCCATCTTTTGATGTCTTCAGATCAAGCATGGATGCCCTTCTGGAAGATATGCTTTAGCCAAACACAAGTTAGTAGACTCAATCCAGGTGTAACTGGGTGAAATTTAATGGCCTGGGTTAAACAGATCAGACTTGATGGTCAAATGGTCCCTACTAGTCTTAGACTCAATGAATCTCTGGCCTCCAGCATGCAAGGGGAGGAAGGGCTGATGTGAAGGGTAACTTGGGCCATTTAACTATTATTTATTGTTAATTAAATTATAAGTTCTTTGAGACTGTGACTTCTGATTTGTTTGCCCAGAACATGTTATTTATTATTACTTTAGTGGCAAACATGTGTCCAGTGCTGTACAAAATGTAGATAGCTTAGAATATGGAAGCCAGACCTAGAAAGATAAAACGCAAATCCAGAGGAAAAGGTCAACTGATTGATTTTTATCACTTAATGTATTAGTTTTTATTTTCACCATGCCTGGGGCCCACTGAAGAAATGAATTTTTAGGAGGAAATTGAATGAGGAGAAGCTGGATAGAAAATAGAAATGGAGGAGAAAAAAGTAGCTATGGGAAGTAATCTAGATTTCCAGGCTTGGAATCATATATTCCATCTCCTCCTTATGGTCTTGTGTTAATATAATGTAAGAATGTGGGGACATACTTTGTATCAATGCTGAGGGAGAAACTGCTGAATAATAATGAACTGAATTAATTTCTATGGAATGCAGGTCTCTGGCTCCTAGCAATGTAGCTAGGATCCAGAGATCTAAGTTCACAATGGTTGCCACAGGTGATGGATCTGAATCTTCTGAGAAAACTGAAATTTCCATCTAGACCTAAACCTTGTGGCTGGCCCATCTACTTATAATGAGTCAAACTAACCCCCAGATCTGAACTGTGGATCTGAACTGAGATTCACACTTTGGTCCAGACAATGGACGACCGCTGGGTGCAGACACAAGGTGACAAGGGGCCAAATATCCTCTTTTCAGTCTTTCACCACCATGTGACTACAAAGTGTAGTCCCTGCTCCCCCCAATCATAGGCACTATTTGCCTGAAAGGGAGTGGGATGAGAGGGGACACGAGTCCACCTCCTCTGGGCAGACTAAGAGAGCTGGCTTGAAGTGTGCTGTAAACCATTGCAAGACTGGTGGAACAGCTGGGCCAGGGTGTGCTTCCCTTACGAAGAATTCTGGCTGATTCAGCAAGAATTCTTGTTGTGGAATCTGACTGTAGCGTGCCCCGGAGAGCCCCGTTTAGCACACCTGAGACTGCCAGGGACACAATCCAGCCCATTGCTGGTAGGACTCATTTCTAGTTCACACAAAGAAACGGAGGAGAGCAGGGCAGCTTCGGTCTCTCTATTTGTACATACAGTCAATAGTACCATAACACACAAAACTCAAATATTATAGGCACATGTGCCTTAGGAAACTAGAAATTGTTGTCAAGTAAGGCAGCCCAGTGGCCTCACGAACAGCACTATCATTATTCCGAGATTCTGCTCCCTGAGCCAGCAGAGGAACATTGCCAGTTTTGAGAAGGAAGTGCATGTTGTATTATGCTGCTCTTGATTATCCCCTAATGGCCAGTTTGTGGGGTCTTATTTACAGTCTGGCTATTCACTGTCTTACTCCAGCACCAGACTTTATGGGTATAAATAGCTGCCTGAGGCAAGAAACTGGGAATTATACACTCTCTGGCTAGAAGGGAAAGCCCTGAGTCTCCCTTCTAGACAACATAACATTCCAATTTGTTTCTTTCATGAAGTGAGTTCTGCATCGTGACCTGGAAAAATAAGTAACAAAAGTAAGGCAGGTCTTGTGGTTAACGCAATATACTGGGATTCAGATGATCTAGGGTCAATCCCTGTTCTGCTGCAGGCTCCTTTTGTGATGCTGGACAAATCACTTCATCTCTCTGTATTCCATTTCTCCATCTGTAAAATGGGATTAATAATGTTTTCCTTTCTTCCACCCATTTTAGATAAGAAGCTGATCGGGGCAGGGACTGATTCTTATTATGTGTCTGTATAACACTTAGCATCATAGAGCCCTGGTTAAGACTTCTATTAATAATAAAGAGGAAGTCCATGCCATAAGAACTGGAAACCTCTAATGAAATGAAAAATAAATATATTACAGGATTAAACGAATGGAAATACAATGGTCAAACAGAAAAATGTGTCACTATTAAGAGGTTAGACTTACACAGCCAGATTCTCAGCTGGTAAAAATTGACATCGTTCCAACGAAGTCAATGTTTTTCCATCTTGGTTTACACCAGCTGAGATTCTGTCTTGCAGTACTGCCTTTACTAGAAAAAATACACTGACACACTAAGCCATACCTAGAATTAATGTTCTTAAACCTGTAAATTGTGCTTTTTACAGATTTACCTGGTAAATATGCCAGTAGAATGCTCAATGATCTGATAGTTCCCAGAACAGTGGCCATTGAATCTTCAATCTGATTTTAAATTAAACAATATCTGTGGACAAACTTCCGTTTGTATTTTGGCACCTCTGAAAAGCATGATTCACAATGGATTGTCACTCAGCTTTTTCTTTTTTTTTTTTTAAAGAATATTTTCATAGACTTTTAGCATCCAGGCAGAAAATGTTTTCAGATAGCCTTCTGGATGTAATTAAAATCTTACAGTATATTGTATCTTGTACTTGACACCATTTGATATAATTGTGTGGTATGTCACTTGTTTCACTAATTAATAGGTCATTCCTATTACAGAGACAAGGCAGGTGAGATAATATCTTTTATTGGACCAACTTCTGTTGGTGAGAGAGACAAGTCTGGGAAAGGTACTTAGTGTCACAGCTAAATACAAGGGAGAACAGATTGCTTAGCATAAGTAGTTAACGCATATTCTCAGTGACAATTCAAGGTGAAGTGATCATTCCTATTACAGGCAATGCTTTCCCCTTTAGATAGCTAAAGAAATACATGGTTAATAATGAGTTCCTCCCTAAATATGAAAATACCCTAAAAGGGAAGAGAGAGACACCTGGCAGTAATATATTTTCCCATTACGAAGGACTGTAAACACACCTAGGGAGCAGATGCAGCACTTTCTAAGATGCCAGATCCATATCTATCAAATGCCACTCCAGGCCTTTTCACTTCTCCTACTCCAAGGAGAGCAAGGACTGTACGTTGCGCACACTTTTTAAAACCTTTCACATTCATTTTACAATGCGAACACTCCTTCTGTTAGGCTGCAAGTTTCAAAACAGTATAACAAATTACAAAATCCCTTTGAAGAAGACAAATTGTTCTAAATTATCAGCTCTGATGCACTGTTTAATTATGAATGCTTTTTTGCTAAGCATCTTTAAATATTAACAAGATATGTTTTTGCACTTATGACCTAAACCACATCTAAACTCAGATGTCTAGTGATTATTACCCAGTGCCGTCTTACAGTACAGTAGCGTTTCATTTAGTCTCCTTAGGTCAGGCTCTTTTTGCGTTTCTTTGCTTTTGTGTCATCCCCAGAGATATTCACACTCATCGGGGCACTGAAAAGGGACCAGAAAAGCCATAAACCTAACATTACCATTGAGTTAACCTTTCCTATATTCATGACTTTGGGAGCACTTCCGTGATATATCTCTGAGTGAGATCCTCTTTGCTGAGAAAGAAGTCTAAAATGAGGCATGAGTTTAGAGTTTGGTCACCCGAAAGAATGAATAAGCAGGACAGAGAAAATGTGTGCTATATAACATTGGTCTTGATGATCAAGATGGACACCTTATGCCCATCAAATTTATAAAGTGACTCATTATTTCACTCAGTTCAAGAGATGCTTATTGCCATCATCCAGATGGCAGTACGGAATTCTGGATATTTGTTCTCTTAGGGCCTGATCCACAGCCCCTAGAAGTCAACACAAGAAACCCATTGACCTCAGTGGGCTTTGGATCAGGCCCCTCGTCACCTCATGTTCAGATTAATGTTACCATCATTCTAATACAGTCTGATATACTGGTTATTTCTAGTCTGGGCTGTTTATGTGAGCATTACTCCCATGATGATGAGCACAGAATAAATAGATGGTCCAGATCCTCACAGTCAATGGAGTGATCCCAGTGTAGATCTGCTGAGGATTTTGCCCCGTGTATACCAGAATAGTATAACCATAGTATATCCATAGTTATCAATCAATACTGGGATCAGCAGAAGGTGAATTATATAATATACAAATCATTGGTGAGAAAATGGATGATGCCCTTGTGTTGCACAGACACTAGTTTCCACAGCCCACTAATCTTGGTAATGTGATTCTGCTCTTCCTGCCACCAGCTGGGATAGATCTCCCAGCTGCAACAGTGATACTGAAGATATGAATCTCAATGCAACCAAAGAGCAACCAACTTGAATAGACTTCTATGGAGCGCCATGGGGCAAGAACTGTTTCTTAATGTGTGTGTACAGTATCTAGCACAAGAAGGCCCTGATCTTGGCTGAGTCCTGTAGGTACTGCTGGAATTCTACTACTACTACTAATAAAAAAGAATAGAGAGCATGTTTGTTTGTTAGCTAGCTGTGTGACAGCACTTTGACATGGGTGAATATAACCCACACGCCTCCTGGGTGCGGCATCTAGTGGCACCGAGACCACTTAGCGAGCGATTATGAGTCTGCTCTACAGCCTTAGCTAAGAGCCATAAGACTTTTAGCTCATGCAGTAGAGGTCAAATACTAAGCTCCACAGACCCCAGGTTTGATCCTGCCCACCGACAACTGGGGTCTGTCAGTGTTACAAGTGGGGGTTTGTCTGGGAAGTCTCTGAAGCTCGGGATGTACTTCCTCTGCTAAGGGAAGTATATGACCCACACACTTCCTGGGTGTGGTGTTCTGTCCCATCTAGTGGCACCAAGCCCACTTAGAGAGAGATTATGAGTCTGCTCTACAGCCTGAGTGGCTTTTAGCTCATGCAGTAGAGTCTCATGCACTAAGCTCCAGAGGCCCCAGGTTCTGGACCTGGGTCTGTTGGTGTTACATAGGCTTCCTGGAAGAAGTGCGGGTAATGAGCTTGTATAATTGGCTTAATACATCAGGCAACTGCATTAGTATATACAAGGCAGCTTCAAACTACTGAGAGTGGTTTGTTAACCAGCAAAGATGGTATCTACTGCTGAACAAAGCAGCTGTTTTCAATGTGTGATGTATGCCTTGCCATCAGGTTTTGTCAGAGTATGAATGTTGTATCTTGTCTGTGATCTGGTAGAGCCAAATACGATAGAGGACATGGCTGTATATAATGGCAAAGGATGTAAGTACTCTCAGGAGCCAGAACTCAAAAGTACAGCAGAAATGGGAATTGGTTGTTCTGTGCCCAGCATGTTATCTTCTCTCTGTAGTAAAGTTTCACAAATGAGCAATGGCTGCGAGTGACAGACAAAGTGTAGGAGAGAGGGAGTGTTACTGTCCCCATTTTACAGAGGGGGAACTGAGGTGCAGAAAGAATAAAAGTGACTTGCACAAGGTCACATAGAAAGTGTGTGGCAGTGGTGGGAATTAAACCCAGGTTGCCTGAATCTCAGGTTACTGCCTAACCCTGATACCTGCCTTTCGCTCTACAACAGAGAATAATCCTGCAGCTGAATTGCTTTATCTATATATGTCAGTGTAAGCTGGGACAGGCGTCTGGTCTTCCTCTGTGTTTCTGTAGTTCTGGGCACACTGTAGCTGCTTAGCAAACAATAATAGTAACAATGCACTTCAGGGACCAGTATGACAGAAAGAAAATGAACCAGCCTCCGAGGTGATGCTTGCTCATCCTTGTATGCATGCGCCATTCCTATGAGCTTATGGCCCATTAATCAAAAAATCACTTACCTAAATGACCCTTTGGGGGGTCATTACAAGCCAATACAAGTTACAGCAGCCATTAAGCTTCCCTAACTTGTGCTGAGAGCTGGCTCAGCTGTCTGCCCCAAGACTAGGGGTGAGGGAAGCTGATTTGCTGCTCCACTGTGCCAAGATCTGCTAAAACACAGCTGATGATTTAGCCCATGTTTCCAGAATCCCCTGAAGCTCACAGGTTCTCGTCCTTTAATGGCCACAGCGTCATTGCAGCATCTAATAAAGTTGCAGAAAGCCACAAACTAATTGTGTCACCCACAGGCCTTGACATGGCATCTCCCTCTGTTGAACTGATGAGTGAGGATTCAGCTTAATCTTTAAGGCTATTTCATTTGTTTCTTCAGCCCTTAGGGCTTTTCCTTTAGGTGTAGTGGCACCCTTCTTGCCTCACTGCATTGGGCCTCATTTAGCTACAAAAGTTTGTCTTTGTCACTTACACCAGGTGGCATCTTAGACTGAAAATCTTGTGATGTTACGGAAGTTATGTACATTGGCAAATTATATTTTGCCTAGTAGCACGCACCCTGAAGTCACTAGTCATTAGGTATTACTCAATCTGAGTACTGGATGCAACTTCAGGGCCCTAATAATCAATTGTCTTGCTGTAAATATGTACAGTTTTGCACTCTGTTGCATGCAATGCTCTTTTGCTACTCAATTAGGTTCATAGTTGATAATGATTATTCATTACTTGGATTCTGGTAGCACTGATGTGTATCTTTTTGCAGTTTTCATGAAAGGAAACACTCATGGAATTCCAATATCAGCTATTGTAACCAGAGGTGGTGGAAAATTTTCCAACAGAATGTTTTTCCATTTCATCAACATTGAAACTTGAGAAAATTTCATTTTGAAAAAAAAAAAGAAGAAGCTTTTCAACACAGTCAGAATGGAACATCTCAATGTTTTGTTTTGAAATGACTTTTTATGTCAAGATTTTATATTCTAAATGATAATGTACCATTTTTATAAAGTCAACAGCAGAATGAAGCATTTACATTTTGTCAGAATTGAATGTTTCAAATGACCCAAACCAATTTTGTTTTCAAAAATTTTGTTTCATGGGAAATTTCCCATTGAAGGGACATTCTAAGTTTCTCTGAGCTCTAATTGCAACAGAGTAAAAAGCACGCACAATACAAAAACGGTTTTCTATCTGGAAAAAAATATTAGTACAAGTAAATTATACAATGAATATGTGGTGGGAAAGAGAATAAGAAAATCAGAAAGAAGAACAAGAAGCAGCAGCATAAGAATATGAGTTGAAAGTTGTGCTTCATTTCTTAACTTGAGAAAAGGAGGAATTAAGAGAGTTGGCTTTGTTAACCCACACTCACTTGGAAAGGTGTAAGTTTTACCTCACTGAGGTTCTGAGAGAAGCAGCTATCCGAGTCTAGAGAGAACTGTCCCCTGGGAGAGGAGGCAGTGCCCTCACCCCTTCGTTTGTGCTGCCTATATCCCTTATAGATTGCCCTGGGGAAAGACAGATTTACACTGTAGTAAGGATCCATAGCAACCATATTGTCTGCTGATTCCTTATATTCCCCAGCTACTATGGTCAGATATGTCAGTGTCTGGGATGTGGGGGATGGTCTGAGTAGGTGTCAGGCCTAGTGGTCTGAGCTGGAGTCAGTAGCCAGGAATTGGAGCCCAGGTCAGAGCTAGACTCTGAAGCCAAGTGCCAGAGACAGGAGTCAGGAGCCCAGGGTCAGAGCCAAGTGAGAGGCCAGAGGCCACAGCCAAGGGTCAGAGCCAAAAGCAGAATTCAGGCATTGGAGCCAAGATTTACTTGGAGACAGACAGGGCAGGGGGCAAGGGTGGAAGAAGGTGGCAGCAGCAGGACTGGAATGAGGCAGGAGAAAGGCTAAGAACAAGCAGGCATAGGAGCAGTCACAGCTCGGGATAAATACTTTGAGCAGCCACTGAACTGCTGCTTCAGTGGTTTAAGAGCCGGCCTACTGGCTCTTGCAACCAATCAGGAGGTGTAGCTATTTAGGCAGCCTACTACAGGCGAGCTCTGCTCGTTAGGTTTCCTGAAGACTGGCTTTGCTGCAGGCCCTGATTCTTGCCAAGGGGCTTTCCCCAACTAGCACTGCTCGCTTTTGGAACTGCACCCGTGGGCAGTGGGCTACCTTGCACCTTCAGAGCTCCCATGTGGGTGACATTTCCCTGCCAGAGGCCTGTAGGCTGGTTTGAATCTAGTCCAGTATCTCCATTTGTGCTTTCTTCATGATTTCAAGAAGACTCTCAAAAATAAGAATGTGGGGATTCTCAGCACAGAGAAAGTGCTTCCGTCCTCCAAATGTAAGGGATTCAAAAGCCAGGCAAGTTTTGTAGCAGAGACTCTAGTGTGAACAGAAGTCACACAAATGTAGCCAATGTCAGGATGTTGCAACAAGTGGAAAGGGGTACAAAAACTTACATGAAGATGAGTCAAACCAGATTACCAACAAATAGCAGCAGCAGCTATTCCCAGCTACTCTAAATATTAGGTCATGAGGACAGATAGATCGACAGATCATTTTAAATCAGAGGAAGCAGCAATGTTTCTATACAAGTTTCTGGTTACTGTCTAATGCTATAACATGGTTCCTGGGAAGTAGATAGGAACTTGAACCAAAACTCCAGATCCAAATTTTGGAAAAGTTCAGATTGAAATTCTGGGATTCAGGCCCATCTCGACAGGTTGCTTTTGTAAAAAAGAGAGCCCCTGCGTAGGCTTGGCACCCAGTAGTTTCATGGTAACTACAATTCCCCATCTACCTACCAGTCTCCAAACACCTCATGCTTGGAAATATCTCGCTGTGGTCTTCTTGGCCCTTGCCTAAGCTTAATTCATTCTCAGAAAGGTTCTGTAATAAGGAAGGGCGCATATCATAACGAGAGTTATGTGCAAGAATTTTTAGTGATGAACTGAAAGGTATTTCTCAACAACATCCCTTTTCTGAGTCAACGTTTTTCTTGTTAATTAGGTGGGGAAATTACCACTTCTCTGCCATATAATTAAATGTCACAATTAGTATAAGCACCTATGTCATCTTTTTGTGAGTGAGACTTCTAGAATGGAAGTTACCTATATGGAAGGTGATCTTGAGACATCTTGTGCTAATGATCTAGAATGTGCCATTGGATTTAATGATGGGTACTATTGGCTGGCTTGATATGTGAAGAAAAGCGGTGTATGCTTATGAATGCTATTACTGTATGATATCAATAGAGGACAGGGGGCAGGAGGGAGACAAAAAGCAGAGAGATAAATACATTAAGTTTCAATTAGAGCAGTGATGCGGGCAAAAGCTGGAGTTAATACATTTCAGAAGAAGGCTTTTCTTTGAGGAAGGAGTTGTTCTCTAAAGGCTGATGTGACAGGGGTGATGATAGGAGAAAGGGGGAAGTGCTTTTAATTTGATTGGAACTCCCCTTCCCCATGAAAATGCATGACTGTTGGGAAGTAGCATGTCATTGCACTGTACCTTTCGGTCTGTGTCAGTGCACTCCACGTATCTTCAGCAGAATCTATTAAAAACGGGCCTGAGCAAGGGAATAAAAGGAAGCAGCAATGCAGCCTTTCAAAGGCGAGCCAAATGACAGCGTACCTGCTGGTATATGTGTGTGTGTGTTTAGTGAGTTTTTGTGTGTGTGAAACTGAGTCTCAGTGCATTGACTCAAGACAGCTACCATGGCTTCAGTTTTGCTAGGACATAACACAGGGGGCCAGATCCTCCGTTGGTGTGAATTGGCATAACCCCCTTGAAGGCAATGGAACTACACTAGTTTATGACAGCTGAAGATCTGGCCCCTTATTCCCTGCTGTCCTAGCCTGGCTTTTCTCCGAGCACATGCTAATTGTCAGACAGTTTTGCCCACTGTTTAATGTGGACTAAGAACCTTCTCCCACATGGTGCTGGTTGTCCTACACTCCCATTGAACTGAGTGGGAGATGAGTTTGGGAGGATGGACAGTGAGGACTAAGGCTGGTTAGGGATTTTCTCTGGAATTTTTTTCTCAACAAGCAATTAAGGTTTTGACGAGAGGTGTCTGCTTTTCATCAGAAAACTGAAAACGTTAATCGAAAAAAACTCTCCTCCCCCCCAGTTTTCAGCAGCTGTCAGACAAAAAGATTTTCAGTTTTCAATTAAAAGTCAAAATTGTTCTTGCAAGGGGCGGGGGGAGAACCAACATTTTCCAACCAGTTCTACTCAAGACAACAGGTCTCTTAGGCCCTAAATGTTCATGAGAACCTGAAATAAGGTTCATTGTGACCTATAGCGTGGTATCTGAAGACTCAGATCTCCACAGGTGAAAAGCTACGGGTCTGATTCTGCTCTTGCTTCAGTGTTATAAATCAGGAGTTAGCTTGTAGTTAAGACACTGGAGGGATTCAGAAGACGTGGTTTCAAGTTCCCTCTCTGCCATAGACTCCCTGTGTGATTTTGTGCAAGTCACATAATCTCTCTGTGTCCCAGGTTCCCACCTGTAAAATGGGGATAATAATATTTTTTTTTCTTCCACTCTTGGTTGGTCTGATCCATTTAGCTTGTAAACTCTTCAGGGCAGGGTTGTCTCCTATTGTGTATTTGCATAACACCTAGCATAATGGGGCTTTTATCCTGGTAGGGATCTCTGTGTGTTACCATAAACTGTTGAATAGTAACAAGAAAGGGGGAAATCTACTGAAGTGACTGGTATTGCAAATTGGAGGAGATGAGCCCAAAGAACTGCCCATCTACCCCTTGTCCTTGCTGCTATTTATGGTTATGTTGGGAAAAGGGTGATTATCTTAACAAAAATCATCTACGATAACCTGTTTAGTTACATTAACTGAATCTTTTGCTGCCATTGTAGCTTTTCGTCTTCCAAATAATTCTGTGCTAACCACATGAGGATAATGTAGCAGCATGAAATGGTGGCATAAGCCGCACAGAAAACAAAATGTTATTTATTTCCTTTTTATTTTTCTCACCTATTAGAATATGAATTCTAGCATTCAGGCATAAAATCCTAAATTACAAAGTGATTTGGGCTCTTCAGCTGAGCCACAGAAGCAAGCACTTAGCAAATTCTAAGGACAGGTATGAGAGAGGTATAGTGCACCATGTGTTGCCTTTTCAAGAAACCCACTGAAGCATGCAAAATACCCATATGCGGAGGTGGATGCAACGTGCTATTTGTTCGCAATGACCTGGAGCAGTGGAAATATTTGCAGGTTTAAACCCAGAGGACTCTGCTGCATATCAATTGCAATACAAACAGCAAAAATAGAAATGTATTATTTATGGGCCTACTTATAAAACCTAAATACCTCACTGGTGGACTTCTCTGGAATGAATTGGTTTGGGGAGCAGTGGGGTCATGTTATGCAGCAAGATAGCAGGAGAATGCTCCATTACAAAGAATATGTACAGAGCTATAATTAGTCTCTGAGCCTGATTCTGCTCCCTCTTACACCATTTATACACTGGTGTAACACCATAGATTTCAGTGGAATAGCCCCTGGTTTACACTGGCGTAAGTGAGAACAAAACTGGGACCTCTATATTTAAAATAGTACCACCATAATGAGCTGATCCTGTACTGGTTTGAAGTCAATGGAAGTTTTGCCATTAACTTCAGTTTCAGCAGGATCAGGTGCTGAGGGCTGGTATTTGGATTTTTCCAGGGGTGAAAGTAACTTACAGGACTTACCAGTAGGCCGGAGTCCTGAGTGGGCATGTGGCCTCAACCGGAAGAGGTGGTTTAAAGGCCCCGGGGCTCTGGCTGGGAGCCCTGGGGCCTTTAAATCACCCCGGAGCTACCAGCTGCAGAGGTGGCTGGGAGCCCTGGGGCTCAGGGATGAATTAAAGGGCCTGGGGCTCCGGCCGCTGCAGAACTCCAGGCATTTTAAATCCCTGCTGGAGCCCGGCTGCCAGAGCCCCGGGCCCTTTAAATCCCTCAGGCAGGGATTTAAAGGGCCCAGTGCTCTGGCCACTGTGGGGAGCCCCCGCCCAAGCCCCGCTGCCAGAACTCCAGTGGCGCTTTAAAGGGTCCGGGGCTCCCCGCAGCGGCCAGAGCCCCAGGCCCTTTAAATCCCCATCGGAGCCCTGCCGCCGCTACCCGTAGCGGCGGCAGGGCTCCAGCGGTGCTTTAAAGGGCCCCGGGCTCCCCGCAGTGGCAGGAGCACCGGGCCCTTTAAATCACCACCAGGGAAGCCAGTCCGGTCAGGCACAGCGTACTGGCTCTTTCCAGTACACCGGACTGGACCAGCTTACTTTCACCTCTGGATTTTTCTGATGTGCTGCCTTTGGGTTCAATGGACACACTGAAATGCACAGGGGTTGGTTCTGGTACTGCACTGCTTTTACACTGATAAACTGCACTGATGCCATCTCGATTTACATCAATTTAAATGAGATCAGCATCATGGCCACTCCTTCTTGAGGTGTATGGATCAGAGACTCAACCTTACAGTAAACGTTATACAAACCTTTACAAGTAATCAATAACACTCTAGGCTGTGCACTTGACCAGCCAAAGCAGCCACGTGCTCTCACTGACATCCTTCTCTCTCCTCCTGTGCTCTCAAACGTGTGTTACCATCTCTCAGTATATTGTGTCTTAACTTTGCCCAACTCTGCAAACCCATACCGCAAGCATACTGCACCAGCCACAGTCTCAGAACTCTTACACACTTCTCTTAGATAGGCTATTGGTCTCTCTCTCCTTCCCCGCCATCCTCAATCATTCCACCTTTTCCACATACATGTCTTTCCTGTGTCATTTCTAAAGGCTGGCATTTTCAAAGGTGACCTAAAGGATTTAGCTGCCCAACTCCCATTAAATTGCAATGGGATTTTGGGACCTAACTCCCTTAAGGCACGTCTATACAGAGAGTTCATGCACTGCAAGCTGGAGTGTAGATCTACAGAGCTCTAGCTTGCTGCTCACTCACTGTCCCTGCTGGACCCTGCTGCTCCACACTAAATTTCCTTTGGGCACTTTTTCTTTCTGTTTATTTACACCCCTGCTTGCCACACACTAACTCTCCATACAGACAAGCCCTCAGATTCTTGTTGAAAATCTCAGCCTAAAATAAACGTGAATTTAAGAAAATAAAAATTAATCAAAGCAATAGTTGAAGTCCTTATATTTCTTACTCTGAAGCTCCTCAGTCCTCTGATCGTTCCCTGCTGTCCAATATACATCCTTTGCTCCCCCACCTATCCATCCACCTTGAAAGCCTCTCAATAGGGCCAACTGTCTTTTGGCAGAGAAGCTGCTTCCTTCTGAGCATGCTGGTACTGCCCTGGGTTGCCCAGAGAGGTCACTGCAGAGTGATCAGATTGGCTCCCTCCTTTTGATGGATTTGTATCCATTGGTGGGAGAATCTGGACCATACCAATGGAAACATTAAAACATATGAGACATAGTAGAATCATTTCATGAATCATAAGGGCAGTGGGCTAAATCCAGAGGTGATGTAAATAGTAATGTAAATGGGTCAGAAAAATACTTACCTGGATAAACTGAGTGCAACTTATGCACTGAGGACACACAAGAAAGGGCTCTAAACTGGAAAATTACTAACACAATGGTGTAAGATAGAGAAGCTTCTGCTGAAACTTACTCCTTCCTTAATGTTCATTTAATTCTGCATCCCATTCTTCAGCCCTTCTCTGCATTACACTAGTGTGACATCAGAAGGCCTCCATAGTCACACCAGCGTAACTGTGATATCACACAGTGGAGAATCAGGCCCTCAGTGTTCCAGTTGCTCTCATTTTGCTTACCCATGGAATACAAAACCCATGCAATTTGTATTCCTTTAGTACTGACATCCATTTTCTAACCCTCTCATGCCTGCTAAGTAACTTGCACCATTATTTATTGCTTCTATGGACTTTGGTCCAGAGACTTCAATTTGAGTTTCACAAGCTCTGTATTTGGCTTGGTGTTGCCACGTCTTTGGTTAAGCTGCTAATTCTGTCTTTATTTCCTTCTCCAGTCAGCTAGTTCTCTATCACTAATACGAACTGGTGGCCTCTATTATGCTAGTTATGTAAATTCTGTTGACTCAGTTACACATTTCACCATATACTGGGGCTTTCTGTAACTTCCATTGGTATAAATTTGAAAGAATTCCACTGGAGCCATGGAGTTACACCCATGTAAATCTGAGGTAAGTGAGAGCAGAGTCAAGCCAATAGTTTCAGTGGAGCTCAGGGCCTGATTTTCAAGTATTAGCACCCACGATCGAGGCCCAATTTTCCAAACAGCTCAACATCCAACATGTTGACTCTTTTGAAACTCTGCCACTTATACTGGTGCCTAACTGGGAACTGGGCTTTTTTGAAAATCTGTCCCTGATTGTCAGTGCTGAGCGATTTTGAAAATCTGGTCCATAGAGCCTCTAGTTGTTCTTTGGCAGAAAATACGAGTTACTTCTGAGCTTTCACAATAGAGAAGGCCAGAGAGATAAAATAAATAAATAAAAGTGAAATGCACGTAGTTGGCCAGAGAACCCTGCCAGATGTTTCATGTATTTTTCCTGATGGAGCTGTATCTTTCTACCTAAGGAATTTCACCCAGTTCTCCCACAGACACCAAATAGGTCAATTTTTCTTAATGGGGAAAAAGATCAGGTTCCAAATGCCTTTCATAAATTTTATGCCTAATTAAGTTCACATTAACAGGATTGAAAAGGACATCTTTGCTGCCAACTCACAGGTTTTGTTTCCTTTTTTAAAATTCAGTTGGACCTCTGTAGACCTCTACAGTGTTTCTTTCTCTCTAGTCCACTCGTCTGGTGGAAATACCATTGTGAAGCAGCATGGCATTGCCTGGTATCATTTGGCTTTATGTCCATTCAAATTTGTTAGCTTTTATCTCTGCAGTTATAGAATTACAAAAACATCCTGCCATACTAGATTAAAAGGGGGGGGGGATTCTGCAGAGTTACCAGATCAGTTGACAACAGTGCCATCTTGTGTTCTTCTGTGCCAGGATATTAAAAAGTAGCCCAGAGAATAAAAATTGAACGTAGCCTAAGAAAGGAGACAGATAAATTAAATGTCTGTCAACGATACCAATATTCTTTAGTTCGTGTGATACATGAGCATTAGCTGCACTGGTTTATTGTTTTTTATTTTATTTAATTTTATTTTTGATCCTTTCCTTTAACTTTCTGTCTGCAACAGGATTTATGGTTGCCTTTCCACCGATCAGACTTCCAGGCAACATAAAGATAATCATTTAAACACTGAACCTTTTTTGAACACTTAGTTTGGGTGGAAATGGCTTGATAGAGCTGCAAATCAATATTACTTTGTAAATTTTTAATGTTCACACGATGTGAAAATGCTGTAAATAAAGCAAGCTAACCACAAAAGGCTATTCTTTGTAGTTCATTTAAAAAAATGTCAGTTCAGCACTATGGCTCACTATCTGCTGTAGATATGGCTTTAAAACTGTCTAGGCTAATAAATCAAGTCCAGAATTTGAATAACCTCTAGTGGCAGGTAATTTTTCAGAACTCCCAAATAGTACAGTAAATAGCGCTAGAATGTTGGTTTTTTTAAACAAAAAGTTATGTACTAATGTGGACAGACCTGAAAGTAAATAAAATGAGAGCTGGATCAAGTCATTGCTATGTCTATTAATACGAGATCCAGAAAAGTCACTGTAATTATCTGAGATGGGTTCAGACTGAGGAATTCAGACCTGGATTTTAACCATCTCCTCACAATAAAGTCTTCAGTGTTTGGAATGGAATACTTTAATTTAGCCCATTACAGAGATATATAGACACCATAAATTGTCGGTCTGGATCCCGTCTGCATATCCACATCCATCCCCCGCAAAAGCTCTAGTTGTTTGGTTGACGCCTATCATTAGTCATTATCGATCCCATATAAATGAGAGAAGGTGATGCACAGTAAAGGGCAAATATATCCACAATGTGTTTAGCTAAAAGACTCGTTTGCAAAATATCAAACAGCATTTACACTATAAGGAAAGCACCATTTGTAACTTTGCATCATGCCTGTGTCTTTCCCAAAAGTGTCTTTGCCGGAGATCTCACTATAGAGATATACTGATGAGTCTTCAACCAGTAGTAGGTCACTGACTGATTTGATGGTCTAGTCAGAGATGCTGCCACATGGGGGATATCACTTAATCTTGGTCTGCTAGCAGGGATTGGGCATTTGCAGAGACAATGTGGTAAACCCCAGTGTACTGGGAGAACACGGAATTATATCCCATCACTCTGTAGCAACCCCTCCAAATAATTCAGAAGAGATGATTTAGCTGGAATGATGATCAGCCCAACATGGGATTCAGACCAAAAAAAAAAAAAAAAAACCAGTTGAGAAAAACACTCAGAGGCTTCCAGTGTTTCCCTGTCTGTGGTTGGGCTGATGTTTGTAAGGAGCACAAGCAAAGACAATTTAGTTATGTGCATAAATTGGATAGCATCCTCCTTGTGTTGCTCAAGCAGTAACTCTGTTGAATGGTTGCCAGGTAACTGCTGGTGTCTGCTGTCTCTTCAGGTAGCAATGCCACATTTCCCAGTCCTAGAAGGGGTTTTCTGGGGGCTAGATAATAGGCCCACCATCCATGCTACTCACTTGTATTTAGGTAGGAATAGCTAGTCTCCCATAATCTTTTGCACAACTCCACTGGCATAATTCCATCCGTAATCTCATTTCATTACTTTCTGCCCATGTTCCTAACCCCTCTGGCTCCCTATTGCATTCGTTCTCTTTCCTCAATGGTGTTTGCAACAACTCCCAATTAGTATTATCTGTGAATGTAATTAATGTGCTCTTCACACAATGATCTTTCTTATAGATCATTAATAAAGCTGTTAAAGACACCCAGGCCTCCTCATATGTATCCCTGCAGCATCCCACTGGACTCATGCCAACTTGATAATGTGCCAGTTATTAATTTTTGTTTATGGTCCCTAAACAAGTTTCCAGCTCAGGTGAAGGGCTCATAGTGTCGAATAGAGGGGAACGATCACGTCCCTCGATCTGCTAGCAATGCCCCTACTTATACAGCCCAAAATGCCGTTAACCTTCTTGGCAACAAGGGCACACTGTTGACTCAGATCCAGCTTCTCATACATTATAACCCCTAGGTCCTTTTCTACAGAACTGCTGCCGAGCCATTCGGTCCCTAGTCTGTAGCAGTGCATGGGATTCTTCCGTCCTAAGTGCAGGACTCTGTACTTGTTCTTGTTGAACCTCATCAGATTTCTTTTGGCCCAATCCTCTAATTTATCTAGGTCCCTCTGCACCCTATCCCTACCCTACAGCATATCTACCACTCCTCCCAGTTTATGTCATCTGCAAACTTGCTGAGGGTGCAGTCCACGCCATCCTCCAGATCATTAATGAAGATATTGAACAAAACTGGCCCCAGGATCAACCCTTGGGGCACTCCGCTTGATACCGGCTGCCAACTAGACATGGAGCCATTGATCACTACCCGTTGAGCCCGACAATCTAGCCAGCTTTCTATCCACCTATAGTCCACTCATCCAGCCCATATTTCTTTAACTTGCTGGCAAGAATACTGTGGGAGACCGTGTCAAAAGCTTTGCTAAAGTCAAGTAATAACACATCCACTGCTTTCCCTTCATCCACAGAGCCAGTTATCTCGTCATAGAAGGCAATTAGATTAGTCAGGCATGACTTGCCCTTGGTGAATCCATGCTGACTGTTCCTGATCACTTTCTTGTCCTCTAAGTGCTTCAGAACTGATTCCTTGAGGACCCGCTCCATGATTTTTCCAAGGACTGAGGTGAGGCTGACTGGCCTGTAGTTCCCAGAATCCTCCTTCTTCCCTTTTTTAAAGATTGGCACTACATTAGCCTTTTTCCAGTCGTCCGGAACCTCCCCCGATCGCCATGAGTTTTCAAAGATAATGGCCAATGGCTCTGCAATCACATCCACCAACTCCTTTAGCACTCTCGGATGCAGCGCATCCGGCTTCAAGGACTTGTGCTCGTCCAGCTTTTCTAAATAGTCCTGAACCACTTCTTTCTCCACAGAGGGCTGGTCACCTCCTCCCCAGGCTGTGCTGCCCAGTGCAGTAGTCTGGGAGCTGACCTTGTTCGTGAAGACAGAGGCAAAAAAAGCATTGAGTACATTAGCTTTTTCCACATCCTCTGTCACTAGGTTGCCTCCCTCGTTCAGTAAGGGGCCCACACTTTCCTTGACTTTCCTCTTGTTGCTAACATACCTGAATATGGTAATTGTCCTGCTGTACTCAGCACTGATGAGGCCTCAGCTGGAGTACTGTGTCCAGTTCTGGTTGCCACACTTAAGAAAGATGTGGGCAAACTGGAGAGAGTCCAGAGTAGAGCAACAAAGGTTAATGATTCAAGGGTTAGAAAACCTGACCTAAGAGGAAAGGTTAAAAAGTCTGGGCATGTTTAGCATTAAGAAAAGAAGACTGAGGTGGACCTGGTAATGGTCTTCACATATGTTGAGGGCTGTTATAAAGAGGATGGTGATTGGTAATCAATTGTTCTCCATGTCCTCTGAAAGTAGGAGAAGTAGTAATGGGTAATCTGCAGCAAAGGAGATTTAGATTAGATATTAGGAAAAAACTTTCTAACTGTAAGGATAGTTAGAGCTGGAATAGGCTTCCAAGGAAGTTGTGGAATCTCCATGATTGGAGATTTTCAAGAACAGATTAGACAAACACCTGTCAGGGATGGTTCAGGTTTATTTGGTCCTGTCTCAGCACAGGGGCTGGACTAGCTGAGCTCTCGAGATTCCTTCCAGCCCTTCATTGCTATTATTCTAAAAAGCCAAGACAAAAGTGAGACAATATTGGTCAGCATGGTGGGCAGTGATCTCGGCATATCACCAGCATAACCGCAGGTTGTTTTGAAGGCATCACAGAAAAGGAGAGTTAGAAGCAAGATTTTGAAGGAGAATTACGAGGTAGTTTTGTGGATGTCGTTGGGGAGCTCCTCCCAAGCATGAAGGGCAGCACTGGAGAAAGCACGAAGGTGCTTGTTTGAAAATGTAACAGGCGGACAATAGAGACAGGCATCATGGGCTGATCAGAGGTGGGAGCTGACATCACAATCGTAAATGAGAATTGGCAGATAGGGTGGGGAGGATAAGATCTGAAGGGCTAGGAAAATGAAGACAAGCAGCTTATGTTTGATGCAATAGTAAAGGGGGAGCCAGGGAGTTACAAAGACAGGAGTGAATGGTCAGAGCAACAAGCTAGGAAAATGCCCTTTGCAGCAGTATTCTGAAGGGATATGAGTGTGGCAAGATTCATTTGTCAGGGCCAGAGAGAAGGAGGTTGCAGGAATCAAGGAGAGAGATGATGAGACAGGGGTGCCGGGTGTAGTTTGGGGGGGCAGGGTGGCCCCCCAAACTATAAGCCACAGGCAAGTGTGGAGTGGCGCTAGTAGGGGGTGCACTTCGTGGCTGAGGAGCTGATCAGCTCTCCCACCTCTTCCCAGCAGGTGGGCTGAGGTGGGCCTTAGGCCCTCCTTTGCCACGAGGCCTGGTCCCTGTCAGTGCCCCTGCTCCTCCTCTTTCCTCTGAGGTCCCGCCCCCTGTCCAGGTTAGAAACCAGAACCAGAACATGGTAAGAGCTGCCCAGGGAGTCTGGGCCACTGTGGGGAGCCCCAGACCTTCTACCTGCCCTGGGCAGGGCACCCCATAGGGTGGGGACACATACCGGGGCTGCTCTCAGGCACCCCAGCCCCCTGCCCAGGGCAGGTGGAGGGTCTGGGGCTCCCCACAGGTAGCCAGGGCTCTCTGGGAGGCTCTTACAACTGCCCAGCTCCAGCTTCCAGCCTGGCCAGGAGGCAGGGCCTCGGGGGGAAGAAGAGAAGCAGGAGCAGGGCCACAGAGGAGGCATGGTGTATGGTCCCCCCTTTCTACTGAGGTTCTAGCACTCCTGTGATGACATTGTTAGCTGTGTGGATTGATAGGAATGGCTGTATCTTAGAGCTCTTCTGCAGAAAGAATTGGCAAGAGTTAGACACAGGCGGATTGTGAGGACCTAGAGAGAGGTCTGAGTAGAAGGTAGGGTTGCCAACTTTCTAACTACACAAAACCAAACACCCTTGCCCCACCCCATCCCTTCCCCTTCCCCGAGGCCCCGCCTGCACTCATTCCATCCCCCCTTTCTCCATCCCTTGCTCTCCCCCACCTTCACTCACTTTCACTGGGCTGGGGCAGGGGGTTGGGGTGCAAGAGGGGGTGAGGGCTCTGGCTGGGGATGCGGGCTCCGGGATGGGGCCAGAAATGAGGGGTTCAGTATGTAGGAGGGGTCTTCGGGCTGGGGCAATGGTGCAGGAAGGGGTGAGGGCTCTGGCTGGGGGTACAGGCTCTGGGGTGGGGCTGGGGATGAGGGGTTTGGGGTACAGGAGGGGGGTCCAGGCTGGGACGGAGGAGTTTGGAGTGTGGGAGGGGGCTCAGGGCTGGGACAGAAGTTTGGGGTGCAGGAGGCAGTGTGGGGTTCAGGCTCTGAGAGGGAGTTTGGATGCGGGTGGGGACTCAGAGCTGGGGCAGCGGGTTGGGGTGCATACCTGCCATGGTTCGGGGCTTCACTGAAGCCCCAAGACCCCCTGCCTGCAGAGCTGAAGCCCCAAACCCCAGCAGGTGCGCCCCATGGGGCTGAAGCCCCAAGCCTCCCACAGGTGTGTCCAGGCTCAGTGATGAGTTGCCAAAATCTTAACGGGTTCCCTCCTCACCCCACGAGGGGGTCATTGCCCACCCCCGCCCCCCGGGACTCGTGCCTCATCCAACCCCCCCACATTCCTTGATGCCCCCCTCCGCCAGGACCCCTGCCCCATCCACCCCCCTCCCCTGTCCCCTGACTGCCCCCAGAACCGGGCAGGAGGGCCTCATGGGCCACCGTAGTGGGTGCCTTCCCCACCCCTAAGAGCCAGAGGGACCTGCCAGGGGGCGAGGTTGGGAGTCCCAGCAGGGCTTACCTGGGGCAGCTCCCAGGAAGCATCCGGCAGGTCCCTCTGGCTCCTAGGGGTGGGGGAGCGTAGCTAGGGGGGGAGCAGTTGCTCCCCCACTGATCTCATCAAAAGTGGCACCTTAGGCACTGACTCCGTAGGTGCTCTGGGGCTGGAGCACCCCTGGGAAAAATTTGGTGGGTGCAGAGCCCCCACTTGCAGCTCCCCGCCCCGCGCCCGGCCCCAGCTCACCTCCGCTCCGCCTCCGCCTCCTCCCCTGAACGCGCCACCCCGCTCTGCTTCTCCGCGAATCAGCTGTCCGGCGGGAAGCCTGGGAGAGCTGAGAAGCAGGCAGCGGCTTCACACTCAGGCCCAGGGAGGCGGAGGTGAGCTGGGGCGGGGAGCGGTTCCCCTGAGCGCCCCCCGCCGGGTTACCTGCTGCGGCGCAGGTGGCCCCCCCGCCCCAGCTCACCTCCGCTCTGCCTCCCTGGGCCTGAGCGGGAAGCCGCGGCCTGCTTCTTAGCCCGCCCGGCTTCCCGCACGAACAGCTGATTCGCGGGAAGCCCTAGGGGGGGCGGAGAGTTCAGGGGAGGAGGCGGAGGCGGAGCGGAGGTGAGCTGGGGCCGGGGGTGGGGCGGGGAGCTGCCGGTGGGTGCTCTGCGCCCACCAAATTTTCTCCTTGGGTGCTCCAGCCCTGGAGCACCCATGGAGTCGGTGCTTAAGGTGCCACTTTTGGACGGTTAAATTTAGAAGCCCTTTTAGAACCGGTTGTCCCTCGCGGAACAACCGGTTCTAAAAGGGCTTCTAAATTTAACAACCGGTTCCAGTGAACCGGTGCTAACCGGCTCTAGCTCACCACTGCCCTGGCTCACAAACTCTGAAGATTGTCGTATGCAACTTGGAGGGTCAGTAAATTTGGCCACTCCTGTAATAGGTATATAATGGTCCTGGTTCTGTCCCAGACCTTCCTTTCCAGGGGACCATTAGTACTCTAGTCTGACAAAAGTGGAAGGTGTGTCAGGCAATGGGGACACAGAGGTCAGACTGTGCGGGTGACAACTCTGCATTTCCCACACTGGCCAGCATTTAGCAGTTTATTAATTTATGTTTCATTGTAATGTTAATTTTGAAGTTCCTGGCTTTCCGACCGATACAACATCGAACAAAGATCCAAAATGAGGGCTGGAAGAAAACCATTGTGCAACCAACTTATAACGCAGGGATTTTTTCTTAGTTTTTAATACCTTAGTTTCACCGTTCATCTTTGTTCCTGATGAAAAGCATTTTAGAAGAATGGAAGACTTCCATCCCTGATGGGCTAAAAATGACCCATGCTTCACACTTATTATCTATGTATTATTTGCAAGGCAATTTTTTTGCTATGCCTAATACTTTTGAATAGAGTTTCCAAAAGGTCCTGCCATCCCTTTAGAGAGTGGCTCTGTTGACTTAGCATTCAGGCCTGTGTAGTGATTTGTTAATGTATAGATCTGTCACAACTAATAAATCTTTGCAGTGTTATGGATGACATTATTACTTTTGATCAAGATTACAGCACCGGCTAGATGATGTGGTTGATATGGATGTTTATGAGCTATCAGCTGCCACTGGAATATTAGACGGAAAAAACCCAATGTGATTCAGAGCATACTTCCATTTAAATATTAATGGCACAATGATATTGATGGTAACAGTATCCCTGCCGAGGCAGAGCGCAGCGTCCTCCATACATGCATTCATACCATTAGACGCCAGAAAGAGCACTCACTAGGGGGCTGCTGTTGCTGACTGTCATGCATAAACATTCATGCACAGCTGCTTGGGGTTTGTGTGTGTGTGCAAATTAAGTTTATTATTGCAGAAGTCAAAAATCCCTAACATGCTATCTGTACCATGCTCTGGTGTCAGACAAGGCTTAAAAAACAGCAACGACTTAAGCACAGGCCCAAATAATGTATAACATAAATAGCATATGTGCCAAATGAATTCAATAATAAAACAGATGTGGCAAATTACATTTAATAATGTTTGACAATTCCCCATGCAGCTAATGGTTTGTTAGAAATTAGTCCCTAATGTTTTAGGGACTGCTGGCATTTTCAGGCATTTTCTCTGGCTTAATTTACATTTGTTCACTGTACACCATTTTTCCTGCTGGCCACTAGTTTATGATCCTTTTTAACTTGCAAAGATTTCAGATGCTCTTTTAATTCACTGCCTAGTCCAGCAAAATAATGTATCTGGGAAGATTCTGTTTTAGTGGATTATTTACTTCTCCCATTCCAAAATGCAACAAAAATCATTCCACTCTGACATCTGCAGAAGCAGGGATCTCCTCATGCTCTGCATGAGACTCCAGGCAAGAGGAACTGTGACATGAGCAGAGAAAGAACAGTGACAAAAAACCATTGTGCCAGTCATGTAAAAGAAAGCAAGTTGCAAGGAGTATTCTGTTCTAGAAGAGATTCTCTTAGGTGACTTAGTGAATCCTTTGCATATATATAGCACCTTTCACCTGAGGATTTAAAATGCTTTATAAACATGAATTCATCTTTGCAACACCCATGCAAAATAGGTGAATAGGATTATACCCATTTTCCAGAAGGATGGGTGTGGATACATGAGTCCTCCAATGCTTTCCCACAGTTCCCCTGGGAACTCCAACAATAAAGAGAAGACATAGTGCACATAAAGAGAAGTCATAGTGCACTTCAGCTTACTGCAGCAATAACAACAATGGGATGTGACCCCACTAGTCTGAGGGCCTCACACAAGTGAGAACAGCACCAGTATGGACACAACAACTTGTATGTTATTTTGCAGCCTGGCCACCCTCACTCAAGCTAGGCTAACTTGAGAGAAATAACTTGAGTGTAGAGAACTTCTGCAGCAAAGACAAGCTCTTAGAGATCAGTAGGTCCAGAGAACAGATACCATTGCGAACGGCCCTAGTCATGAGATGTACATGATGAAATTATTGTATGACAGTGTTAGTCATACTACAAAGACATGCGAGAGATTGGCTTTATTTTCTTCCTAGTTTTTTGCATTGATCTCACTAGAAAGATGACAGAACTCCAGTTGACTGCACGAAAGAAAGAAAGAAAGAAAGAAAGAAAGAAAGAAAGAAAGAAAGAAAGAAAGAAAGAAAGAAGAAAGGCCTCCCTCTTTCACAATTTGATAGACAATTGGCACAAGGTGGCTGAGCTTGAAATATTTCGAGCGTGAGAGGCAGACAAGTGAGATGTACACATTAAAATTTCAGAGAAGGCATGTTCCCAGGATGTAAGTCAGCGTGACTGCTGTCTCATGCGCTGTTTGGATCCACCTTCATGTAAATTTTAAAAGGTGCAAGCACCTCATTCAGATGTTGCAATAAAATCTCTTTAAACTCAATAACATCGTGAATGCTGGGGAAGAAATGTCACCTGGAGAGCCAGCTTTCTCCCTTTCTTTCATAAAACACATTCCAAGCTGCCAAGCCCAAGAAGAGGGTAACTAAAGATAGAGTGGCCGCTATTGCTTAAAAAGATGCCAGTCTTTCCTCTGGTGTAATTTCCAGCTAAGAGTCTCCCTTGAGGGCTCTTCCTTGTCCTATGAGATGTTGGTGTCAGCATAATTAACAATGGCAAATGCAAAGAGATTGAATGTTCTCCAAGTTAAATATTTTGGGGGGGGTACCTACTGTTTTAACTATTTCTGAGCTGTAGTGCTGAAAGGCCAGATCTGATTCAATAACACATTGCTCTCCTCATTCAGTTCCCCTTACAAAAAAGTACTGTAGGTTAGCATAGTGTTCCAACACACTACAGGCTATAATAGTGTTTTGTGCCACTGATATTGTGTTTTTAGAAGGAGCAAGGGCCTGGCATTCCTGCAGTATCAGAACAGCAATTAAGGCACCATTTTTAAAATAATGAGCCACATGCAAGCCAAACTGGTGAACAGAAGGGACGCCCATATTCTCTCCACACCCATACAAAGGGCTTGTTTGCCAGAGTTAAAATCCCCGATGAACATCTCGCTCTCTTTCAATCTCTGGCTTGCTACCGCTCTTACTTGAAGCGCTAAGCATTTATTCTGGTTAACTGCTCTGCTAAAAGATGAGAGCAAAATCCAATCCCTGCCAATGTCATCAGGGCACCACAATTATCAAGAGTGTGCATTGACTCACACAAAGAAAGCCCAGCTGCTCTCTGAAGGAGACCATTGGGTGTTTAGTTTTCAATTCCCAGGGTCTATCGTACCATCCTGGTGCTTGAAGACCTTAATTCATCTTGCTGTCAGATCTAGCTATCACCTATGAGGCACTTTTTGAATGAGGTTCATCCTGCTGCTAGCATAACAAAGTCATCATCTGCCCTGTCAGCTGAAAAATATAAATGTTTCACACGCCACTAATAAATCTGCTGCAATATTTGTTGTTGCTTTTGCAGTCCAGAGCCCCATTCCACAGAATATTTACAAATTGCTTGCCTGATGATAAAGATCATTGCTAATTTTGTGTCTCAGATTGGTTTCTCCCCAGCGTGTGGGACAGCAGAAATGCTCCACTGTGGACATGTGGGGTGGGACACTCTCTTCATATTTCGTTTTAATGCCAGCCAAGCCAGGAAAACAATTCCTTTGAACACAATTGAATAGGGGCTAGAGGGGCGGAAAAAAACCAGATGAGTCACAGAAGAGGAATGGGAAAGGCTTTTGTATGATCCCATTTAATAGGAGGAGCTACGGGATAGAGTTTGCACAGGGAGAATGATTATGTTCTGCTCACCATTAAAAGTTACAGTTGATAACAATCCTCTTTCTTTGCTTGTTGATGTCCATTACTGGCCCTAAAGTACCAGCTATGTAGCACCATATATTTCTCTTTTCAGTGAATGAAGTACTGAACCCGTTGTCATAATCAGCTTGTCTGCTCTTCTCCAGCTCCTCTGCTTTTAAACTGCTCGGAAAGCATTGTCTGAGTAACATGGTGCTAGCTATTTACTTGGGTGGAGCCTTTAAGTTACCCCTGAATATGGGGCACGGTGCCAGTCTGTACCATCCCAGGGGGCATACAGGGAAGGAATTGCTTCTCCCAATAACAGTTCTTCCCCAGCTCCAGGGCAAGAGTAATTGACTGCAACCCTGAGAAAGGTGTCGCTTCCTTCTTTCCTCACACGTAGCTAGTTTGCTTTGAGAGGTAAATCCTTCTCTCCACCAACCCTGCACAATTCCATTGGCACCAGTGAAGGTTGGGCAAGGGCTAAATGAGATAAGAATTTGCCAGAAACAGTTTGGGGTTCAAATGAGTCCAAATACTTCATGTATATCTTGATCCGAAATGTATGAGTTTGTCAGATTTTCACTGAAACCATAAGATACCACAGGCTTCATGTGGTTTTGATGCAAAGGCCTAAATCAGCTCAGTTTCTCTCAAAACCAGCTCCAGATTTAATCAAGACATTTGCAAACCTGGACTGAGGACTGATTTTTTAACAAAACCTCAAACCAGCTGGATTTCGTGCCAGCATTTACCCAGCTCCAGCTGGACTCTTTTCAGCAGCCAAAACCTTTGTACCTGAACCCACCTAAAGTCAAGTTGGCCAGTGTTAACTGATGGGCAGGCTAACAGCAGAGGTCTATGAACATTGGTGGGCCTGGTCTGGTGCAAGTTTGCACAGCCCAAGGCATCACACTTACTTCTCTCCACCCATAAGAACCTCTCCACCCCCACAATCCTTTGAAATAGCATTGCCCGTTATAAAAATCAGCCCTAATGATAAATCCCAGAATACTGGGTTCTGCCCTTCTTTTGATAGAACAAGGGTTTTATGAATTCCAACACCATATATGTCATCCCTACTCATTTGACTCCAAAGTAGGACTTCATGGCAAAGAAGTCTCCAAAGGTGAATGAATAGCAGATTATTAACTGACCCCCTTTACTTTGGTAGCAGAAGATGCCCTGATACTTGGGTGATGGACACGGAATAAGAACTTTAATTAGACAGGTAGGTTAATTAGATAAAACTGCAATGAATGATTTTATTATAATGTGTATGACAGTAGCACCGACAGGCTTCTGTCGAGACTGTGGCCTCATCATGCTAAGCACTATACATAATAAGAGACTATCCCCTCTCCCAAAGAGCTTATAGTCTAAATAGACAGGACAGACAAGAGGGATGAAGTCAAGTGTCCAAGTCTGGGGCAGAACTGGAAACTGAACCCAGGTATCCCAAGTTTAAAAACAGTACCATAACTATGAGAGCATCCTTCCTCTAATGTAGTCATACTGCCCTTTTATGCATTTATTTTTTACATATTTCATATAAACACGTGCATATTTTGTGCATCAGTTTCGTACTCCTGCCCCAAAAGCTAAACGAGCATAATTTGGAGAAACTGCTAATGGTCTGTGCACTAGCTCAGAATGCTTTTGATTGCGAGTCCCATCCCCATTCTTACAGATGAAGACAGCTGCTGAACGATATTATCATGTCTCAAAAGAGCTGTTATCAGCCTTACAACAAATTGAGATAAAAAAATAAATCAACATTGGTCTTAAACCTCCAAATCTTCCTATTAAAGTCTGCTTCCATCTCCTCATTAGTCATTGTTTCAGACAATGAATGTTTATGAGGTATTGGACATTTTATTGGTTTCTCCTTCATTTTGAGTTCCTTTGTTGTATATTTGAGTAATAAAAGATCATGAGTGTTGTTTCTTAAAGTTTTTATTAATACTCACCAAAAAAAAAAAAAAAAAAAAAGACGAGAAAGCAAGCAGGCCAGATTTTTTCCAGGCCTGGACAGCGACAGAATCTCCTTTTCCCCACCAGCGGACAATGCATTGCCAGAACTCACACAGACACAAGGAAAAATCAGCCTGAAAGTGACAAAAGACTACCGACTCCATCATTATTTTTCCACTTCACCTAGCTAACTCGAAAATCACTGACTGTTCACTTCAAAGCAAACACAGCTGCAAAATGACGCAAATGCCATTACTGAGAAGATGATTTTTTTTAAAAAGATCATCATATTACACAATCAGGCTGCAGGTGCAACTTGTTAATTTTGCAGATCATGAACCCAGGCCTGGGAGAAGACGATACAGCGGCACTTCGTAGTGAATCAGTGCATTGTTAGGCCACTATTCAACATGACAGTCCAGGCCTCTGTTAAATAGAAATTCAGTGCCAGAGTTTTTGGGGAGAGAAGTGGGTGGAGGGAACACATGAGAAAATAGGCAGGATAGAAAAGATTTGACATCAGTTATTGAAGCCAATTCAGTATTATTTGGACACAGTGGAGAAAGTAGCAGTCAATAGGATCATGTTCAAGTTATTTTCAGATTTGCCCTTCATGCTGATAGTGAAAATATATGTCAGAAAGAGAAAAATTGTATAAAAGGCTGCATTTTCTGCAGAAATGTTATTATTAATCAAATAATGTTCCCTTGGTCAGTAGTAGTCTTTGTTTCAACATGCCCAGGGAAATCTTTATGGAGCTATGGTAATGGAGTATGTCTGTTTGTGTCTTTACAATTATGCATTCTATGTTAATCCTGGCATTGTAAAATGTATGCTGTCCTCAGGGGAGAAGGAAGGAATATTGTAAATCCCCTCACCCCCACCCCCAGCAGCTAAATGCAGACATAAATGGGCCAGATCATCAACTGGCATAAAGTGGTGTCACTCCATTGTCTTCAGTATAACTATATTAATTTATACCACTTTTAAAGTTACAGTTGTGACTGTGTTTAGCAGCAGGGGGCTCTCAGTTCTCTAATGGTATGATTCATGGACTTGTAAGCCAGGATATGCTGTAAAAATGATCATCAACTAGAATCAAGCCTGGAATAATTGAAAAGTGGTTTCATGAAGCAATGCCATGTTATTTTGTATTTTATGAATCTACATTTGATGCATCACTACCGTGAATTTGCTCAAGGTAAAATAACACAACCAAACCCACAGCTCTTTCATTTCTCGACCTTTAACCCCATGGACACCTTTTCTGCTCTGTTATTTCCCCTACTTCAACGCAGAAAAACCTTCCCTGCTGGGCAGCTCAAAAAATACAGAGGCACCTCATTTAAATCCAATGCAGTGGCTTCAAATTATGAAGTCACAATGTTCCTCAGTATCCTTCTCTTGAAATGAAAGTGAAGTGAAGTGAGTATGGAATTCAGCAAGAGCACCAGAAGGAACTCCAAATGTTCTACTCTACTATCAACAGGGATTATTTAATGCTTGGTACATTTCTGTGACTTTACTGTTTGATATTTTTATCCAGTAAATCTCCAGTACTACAACTGCCACTCAGTGCTCTGTGCAGTATCTCCTCACTAGACGGTGACAGCTGGAGTAACTGAAGGTTTCAAAATAGTCACTTCCCACCAATAATGCTCCCAGCTATTAACAGGCTCAATTTTTGGGAAACCAACTCACTACAGGACGAAGCCCCTTCAAGCCTCTCTCCAAAAGAAATTGCTCACTTCATCATGAAGAATAACCTTACCATAGGCAGAGAATCATATGCAGTTAAGGTTCCAGCAAAATGAATTGTGGCAGTTGCTAACAATTAGCACTAAACAATATGGAGAAAACTTAAAACCCCAACAGAATACAAGGCTATCTGTAAACATTTATATGGTGTATTTCATCAACAGATACCAAAGTGCTTCACAAAACTATCTGTACATATACACATGCCGCAGCTGAGAGACATATGGCCAACTCTGCAATACAAGGCAGCAATCAGCTAGCAAACAGCACAAAAGTGGAGCAAAGGAGAAAGCACTATGGTGTAAACCCTTTCTTGGAATCTTTTCCTGTCCTTGCAGACAGAATGGATCTTGATTTTTAAGCTGTCCTCCCTGGTTTTCTAAGGTGAACTTCTAATTTGTGACTACAAATAACAGCAGGCACATTTAATAACATTTCCAGGATACCAGGCAAAGTCAGGCAATCAGATTTTCTAAGTGTTACATCTCAGCACTACAAAACTGCACACACAATTATTTGCCAATGCAAAAATGAGAGCACCAAATCAGATGCCAATCTGAAGCCTTGTCAGAGACTAAAGAGTCTCCTCTGAGAGACCTCCATGCAGCAAATTGTATGTTACTCAATTTATCTACCTTGGCTGGATATATAAATCCATCAGTGCTCTTCTGGTCTTGGTAAACATGTGAGTAGTCAGTAAGCAATTTGAGGCAAGGACCGTCTTTACATTATTCATATGCGTCTCCTGTGCCTAGCACAATGAGGCCCAGATCCCTGATTGGGGCCTTGAAACATGACCATAATAAATAAATAATAAATCAGAGAGGGAACGAATAACTATGTACAAGATTATTTGAGAGATGCATTCATGAAAAGACACTGCACAATTTCCCTAAGCTAGGCAGCTTTTGAATGCTATGGAAATCAGGCGGTGTGTGCAATCATCTTAAAATGCATTTCCAATGAATGGGGTGTTCAAATAGCATGATGATGTACATAGTTTAAAACCATAGACAGAGAAAAAGACAGAGAAACGCATCCATAAAGAGAGAGATACATTTTCTACCCAGGTAACAGAAACATGGCTAAAACAGTGGAGAAACTCCACGCTTTCAATGAATTGCACACCCTATCTGTAAAATGCATAGTTCCGAAACACAAACATATTTTAATATTCTCTTGGTTCAAATTATGCACAATACTGTATTCTGCTGAAGCTCATGGTTCAGATCTAGCACTCTAGTGAAAGAAATTGTCCTAGGAAAGCACAGCTCTCCTCCTTGGCATTAGGAAAGCAGCTTCAGAGATGATGTGTTGCCTGACTTTTATCCAATAACTCTACTGAATTTGTTGTCTGACCTTTTCTTTCCTGTGGATGGCACCATCCATGGAGCAGTATATCATCATCATCATCCTCACTCACATGATGCATTTCACTAATAGATCATTAGAAAGAAAGCTCACTCTAAAGATATATTAGTGCAATACATCACCTCAGGAAAGGATGTGCTGCTGATGTACTACATAAAAGATGGCAGAATCCAGAGAGGAACCAGTCTAGAGCAAATCACTTAATTGTGGTATGATGAATATGCCACAATTAAAAACCATTACTACTATGATCACCTTACATTATTAAAAGCTGTTATGTTTGTTTATATTGTGCTGCTTCATTTAGCATGAACAACTAAAAAAGCCAAGTCAATTTCACTCTTTTTTCTCATCAGGTTCACATTCTGGTTCTCATACACTAGCATAGGCTCCAGTGTTCAGATTGCAAACTCTCCAGGGGGATGTTTCAATATTTAAAACTTCACATAAATATGCAGATTTTTTGGAAAACCTGTTAGTTCTACAAATGTCTAAATTTCAGATCTAAATTACCTGTGTCCCTAATTAATGATGCCACTTGGCTTCATTCCAAACTATAATTTGTACCTGGAAGCTGATATATGATGCAATACAACCACTGAGGAAAATATTCTTGCAAAACATTGGCATATTTCCTCTGAAAAACTAATAAGTAACACTGGATTTATAGGCTTATTTCTGCGTGACAATCATTTCAACCCAAAGGACTTTGTGGTGCTAGGCCTAAAAGCCTTCACACTCAATATGTCATTCTCTCCCTTTCCATTAGCTAGTTGCCTGCTTAATTATGTACTCTATGCTGAAGAGGGACACCTGTGATGTTATTTAAGTACTGTGCTTATATGGTGAGGTCCCTCCCACCCCAGTGATGTTATTAGTAATTTTATTCTGTATTGTCAACAAGCATACCAGAAAAGTAAAACACAATTAAACTGCTATTTGGCACTGTGGTTAATTGCACAGCCATGATGAGGTCAAAATTACTGGGCAGATAGGCTTTTGCAGATGCATTATATAATCCTGGAGATTAATTCGTTGGTACATAGCCAGCAAATTGCTCTTCATTAACAGACACAAAGTGGTCCCATTAACAGAACTCGTATTCAAATAATAATTTTGCTGGTTCTCAAAATAATAGAATATATATTTATATTAGGAAACATTGCAACTAATGGATAGCCTCAAATAAATCTAGCACCAGATGTGTCATTTAAAAAAATAAAAAGTCTAAGAAATATTTTTCTTAACTTCCAACAGTTTATATTTTAGAAGGTGAAAAGGTGACATGTAGTGAGTTAGACTGTTATTCCATCAATGGATACAAAAGGCCAGATTCTGAAGCTTTATTCTATAACAAGTTCCATAGAAAGCAGTGGGGCTACTCAGGCAGTAAGGTACTACTCAACATGAGTAAGATGGCAGGATCAAGCCCAAAGGGTCAAATGCATTTTTCTTTAACTCCAAACCCATTTTTCAAATGATTTACTGCCTTGTTCTTTGGGATGTGGAAGGAAACTGCTGCTTTCAACACTCAAAGGACACATTGGAACTGACATATTTTTACTATTTTTCTGCACTGTGATGCTGCCATCTCCCCTATCCTGACAAAACTCCCAAGAATTCAAATTGAACTTTTGCCAATAAAAGGACCGCAGGATTGGCCGCTAATTTATAAATGTTAAAATACATCTACTCTGTCTGTAAACGCAGAATTACCTTGCAGGGGTACAGGTGACTTCCAAGTATTTTACTATTTTTAGGAAATATTAAATCATGAAAATCATTTCAGAATATATCTCCTGAGTTATTCTTAAAATTTTCTGATATTTCTCTCAGACTGAAATAATATAAAAATCCATTGCAGAACAATTATTGTCACATTTGATGTATTCTTTATTACTCTACTATAAAAATTCAATTAAATAGCAAAAGGGCCAAAAGGAAGTCTTCCTTTAAATCATGCGGTAAACAAAGAAAGATGCATTTACTCATGTAAAATGTTAAAAATCCCTGATCCACTAGGTGAGGTATCTAAAATAACTGCACATTTAGTAATTGGAATCACACTTTTTTTCCTCTCAACCACATAGAAGCTTGCTTAGGGAAAGTGAGTATAGCCAACAATCTGTGACTTTGAGATATATTATTGCCTCTGTCCATGTTGCAAAATTCCCATATATGAGATTTATCACATGCATCGGGGGAGAATATAGCTGTATGTGTGTATCAGTAAAAAAATGAGAGGAGTTATGGTTTCAGGAATAAACAGGAAGTACCCATTGTCCAAAAGGTATTCTGCTAGTCATGATTAATATTGTTTGCTATTTATTTATATTATATATATATATATATATATACACACATGCCCTTTGGACTTGATTTAAGCATTGCATTGTACTGTATTGAGTTATAAGGTTATATTACCTCACACATGTTGAGAGAACTTAGTGTGACCCTTTTATGCTCCTCACATTGGGCTAAATTTTTAGGGTCCTTATGTGGCAACACATAGAAGTATGAGGATGTAAAGGCCCCCTTTTCTTGCCTTCTCAGACTGGGACTTTGACCAGAACACATCTGAACACACACGCCTGCCGCCTCCCCTCCCTTGTGAGTACATGGATGTACAGAGGAGAGCAGGGAAGTGGAAAGCTGTCCTGGCTCTGCTTCTGCTACTCATCAGAAAGAGGAGGTGGGAGGAATTAGCTGCTCCATCAAAAAGGGTGAAGCAGCTTACTCCTTCCCCAGAACAATGGAGTAGCGGGTGAGGAATTTTGACTCTCAGAGTCAGTGAACTCTCTGGTCTGCTCCTAGGGCAGTGCAGCTACGCATCACCCCTTTCTCACACCAGAAGAGTTACAGCGTATATATCTCTGCAAACTCCATTTAGGGAATCAGGACTTGGGTTATGTTTCTGCGGAGTTTAAATAGTGGAGGGAGAGCACGGACTACTTTGGAGCCTTTTCACTGTATACATAAAACCAGCTTCCTCAGGCTCAGCTGTGACTACATCATTTTGAGCCAAAATTTAGCTGTGATGGTGACAAAGGTCATCTCAACAATGTTACAGGCAATAGTCACCAACTTGTGACCGTCTGCTCAGTTAGTATCTTTGGAGCAGGCGTGTAGCAGCATGCAGAGTGCTCCTGGCACCAGCAACTCCATTGCACTCTATGACCAGACAGTCGGTGCCAGAAGCCAGCCTGCCTAGGAAGTGAGTTACTGTTAAAGGAGCATTACTACCACAGGCCATTGGGAGCAGTGAAGGGTGGGGCTGAAATAATTTGGACACAGACTTTATCACACAACAGAAAGGAGACACAGAGAATATCCTGCCCCTTCAATTCAGAAAGGTGAAGAGAAGGCAGCTTCCCTCACACAAAGCCCCCTAGAAACAGCTTGAATCAATCAAGCCCACAGGAAAGACCTAAAGCATGGGTCAGTTCAGCCACAGTCTGCTAAGGAAGAGGAAACTACCCCAAGTACTTGTTCTTCTCCCAGTTCTGAGTTTCCTTCTGAAGACAAGACAGGACCGGACAGGACCGGACCGGACCGGACCGGACCCCCCCCCTTCATAGCTTTCATTCCCACAACACACCTTTATCTACTTCCACCAGCCCTCCCTCCACAGCTCTCATTACCACTCTCGGGCCCCATGCATTCCCTTCATATACTATGCTGGGGGAGGGAGGAGGTGTTAATTAATTCCTCACCGCTGTCCCAGCTTTTCTGCCTTACAAATCAACACACCTGTGGTCTTTCCTCCAGCCAGCCATGGAGGGTTAACCCCTTCCCTGCCAACTTATAGATGGGCTCTCCATGCTCAGTGTTTCCTCTTTTAAGCCAATTATTAATTGATGTCTGCATTTTGTTTAAAAGGCAGAGCGGAACTCGCAATTAGATTCAGGTGGAGCCTAGCACTGGAAGAGCCGCATTGCATTGGGGTGCTCTAGGAAGCAATGTATGATGCACCACCATCTCGGGAGCATACATTCACAGGTCTAGTGGTTAGGCTGCTAATCTGGGATTTGGGGGGAGGAGGCCTACGTTCAATCCTGTGTTCTACCATAGTATTCCTGTGTGATGCTTATGGCCAGATTTTTAAAGGTATTTATGCACCTAACTCTTCTGGAAATCTATATATCATTGGGAGCTAGGTGCCTAAATACCATTAAATAGCTGGGCCTTAGTGACTTTGTGCCTCAGTTTCCCATCTGTAAAGTGAAGATAATGGTATTGCCCTACTTCACAGGGGTGTTGTGAGGATCAATATATTAAAGATTGTGAGGTGCTCAGGTATTATGGAGATGGGGGCCATATAAGTACCTAAGGAAGTTAGACATATGAAGTAAAGCTTGTACTCTTATTTCCTATCTGTACACCTATTCAAAGCTCTGGCTCTTTTATTAAGAGTCACTACTAGGAAACTGAGGCACTTCCTACATTGCGCATCTCATTCACAGCAAAGAGCAGAGGGAGAAGGGACAACATGAGGAAACAGAAGAGAGGGAGAGAAAAAACTGATAGACTGGCAAAAGGGAGCAGTGTGAAAATGATTGGTCACCTGATCTGAACTCTCCAAGGCAGCCCGACAGAGATTCAGTGCTGCATGAGAGTAGACAGCACCAGCAATGAAACTGAAATATGGCAACTCAGGGCTTGGGCAGAACTGGGGAGTTAGCATACATATGAGACAACACTTTGTGGGAGAGGAAGATGGGTTATATACACATTTACAATAAGCACCACTTAAGATGAGGGGAGAAGAGACTGAATAATATAGTGAATATTGAGCAAGAGGAAAGTGAGAAATGTAAAAAAAAAATACATTTACACTAAAGGAAAAGGGGACTGTGAGAAAGCAAATAGTCAGTGTAGATGACATTCTATTTTAAAGCTGTTTCATTATATCTTTCAAGTTCTGCAGGTCTCTCATACAGTCACTTGAAGACATGCAGCCCTGGTCTCTATTTCCTTAACTTTATTTCTATCAGAGAGAGATTATTTTCACAGTTAGGATCCAAATCTATACTCAAGGGCCAAACTCCCTCAGCCTCACCACTAACCCTAATTTTCACAAACTGCCATGAATTGTGTATACATTCTGAGGCCAGAAGCGTCCCACCCAGCCAGCCATCTATCGATGTTAATTCTTTTCTCAGACCCTCATTTTTGCCCTTTTCCCTTTTTTGGTCACTTCTCTTCTGTCTTTCGTCCCAGCCTTGTCTCTTGATCTCTTTTTTTCCCACCTTTATGTCTTTCGTTATTTGCTGCAAGCTCTCCAAGACCAAGCGCTGAGATTTCTGAGTTACAGTGTGAGCAGCTAAGCTGGCACAGTGTGTTCTCTTAGGTGGCAGTGGTTGCCCCTGGCTGCTCTGCACAGCTGTGAGCGATCCCTGGAATTGGAACTGATGTCATCTGCTGGGTAGGAATCAGTGCGGCAGGCAGGCACAGACAACCTAGGGGCCAGAGATTCACTGCTGCATAGTTCCATGCCATGTAAGAGGCCACAGAGCCTACCACCCTCTTCATCTGCCAGCACTACTTAGCCCCACAAGGAGGGAAAAGGGATGGATAAGCTGTGGCTACAGAATAGGAAAGAGCCCTAGGGTTCGCTTTCCCTCTGACTCACAACCTTTTCACCCCTGTGTAACTCGTCTGACTGCACTGGGGCGACTCCCAATTTACTCTGCTGTGAGAGGAGAATCAAGCCCCTCGGGTCCTATTCCTGGCCCTGCAACAGACCTCCTGTGTGACCTGGGACAAGCCACTTTGCTACCCGGTGCTCCATTTCCCCAGCAGTAAGATGGAGAGGAAAATACCACTACTCATTTGCTAAACCTGCGTGACCCATGAGCACATTCCAAGCTAAGCAGTGCAATCCTTTAATTGAGCTGCCCAGCACTTCTCAGTGCCGGCTAGGATCTACAAGCACAGCACTTTGATCCCTGAAATACTGTCACCTATTCATTGCAATGACACTGGAAATTTCATGCTACAAGAGGAAACTCTGAATATTATTTTAGAGCCATTTGGCACCAAAAAGAACTAAAAGGAGAAGGGGGAAAAATCTTCAAAGTTGCTTCTCTTCCTTCTAATTCCTATCAGCTTCTAATCAAACCAGCGTGAGATACCAAGTGATTACAATGCCATTTGCTCACCCCAGGATGTGACAATTAGCCTAAGATACCAAATGAAAGGAATTGAATCCTACATGTTTTATACCAAATGACTTTAATTTTAATTACAAATTCCAAATAAGTCAATCTAGATAACAATCAGCAAGTTGCATCCACTAGGGCAGGGTGGGGATTTTTCCTTTTTTGTGGTTAAGATTTAAAACTGACACCACAGAAAAATGATGAAAGACCAAAACATCCCATCATCTGTGGGAGGAGACTTTTCACAAAATGATCACTCTATATCTGACCTCTCAGTCCTCATGCACAAAGGAAACCTGCACAGCACCTTCAAATGATGAGCTTGGGAGCTTAAATGTATCACTTTGTTAGACACTAAAAATCATAGACTCAATAAAGACACTAAGGATTTATGGATCTTTACCACAATCTATTACCCAGTGACCGTTCTTTGTCCTATGACTGCAGAGGTGTTAACTGCCCACTTCATCCCAACCATACGTTAACTCCTTATGCTAAACAATCTGTTCCACCTTGTATTTAGCTGTGACACACTGGGTATGTCTACGCTGCAATTAGACACCCCGCTGACTCAGACTCATGGGGCTTGGACTAACAGACTGTTTAATTGCAGAGTAGACATTAGGGCTCAGACTGCAGCCTGAGCTCTGGGACCCTCCCACCTCACAAAAAGAAAAGGAGTACTAGTGACACCTTAGAGACTAACCAATTTATTTGAGCATAAGCTTTTGTGAGCTACAGCTCACTTCATCGGATGCATTCAGTGGAAAATACAGTGAGGAGATTTATATACACACAGAACATGAAAAAAGGGGTGTTATACACACTGTAAGGAGAAAGGGAGTACTTGTGGCACCTTAGAGACTAACCAATTTATTTGAGCATAAGCTTTCGTGAGCTACAGCTCACTTCATCACATCACTACATCACTGCATCCGATGAAGTGAGCTGTAGCTCACCAAAGCTTATGCTCAAATAAATTGGTTTAGTCACTAAGATGCCACAAGTACTCCTTTTCTTTTTGCGAATACAGACTAACATGGCTGTTACTCTGAAACTGTAAGGAGAGTGATCACTTAAGATGAGCTATTACCAGCAGGAGAGTGGGGGGGGAGGGGGAGAGAAAACCTTTTGTAGTGATAATCAAGGTGGGCCATTTCCAGCAGTTAACAGGAACATCCGAGGAGCGGTGGGGAGTGGGGGAAATAAACATGGGGAAATAGTTTTGTGTAATGACACATCCACTCCCAGTCTCTATTCAAGCCTAAGTTAATTGTATCCAGTTTGCAAATTAATTCCAATTAAGCAATCTCTCGTTGGAGTCTGTTTCTGAAGTCTTTTTGTTCTAATGCTGCGACCTTTAGGTCTGAAATCGAGTGACCAGAGAGATTGAAGTGTTCTCCAACTGTTTATGAATGTTATAATTCTTGACATCTGATTTGTGTCCATTTATTCTTTTACATAGAGACTGTCCAGTTTGACCAATGTACATGGCAGAGGGGCATTGCTGGCACATGATGGTATATATCGCATTGGTAGATGTGCAGGTGAACGAGCCTCTGATAGTGTGGCTGATGTGATTAGGCCCTATGATGGTGTCCCCTGAATAGATATGTGGACACAGTTGGCAACGGGCTTTGTTGCAAGAAGAGGTTCCTGGGTTAGTGGTTCTGTTGTGTGGTGTGTGGTTGCTGGTGAGTGCTTGCTTCAGGTTGGGGGGCTGTCTGTAGGCAAGGACTGGCCTGTCTCCCAAGATTTGTGAGAGTGATGGGTCGTCCTTCAGGATAGGTTGTAGATCCTTGATGATGCGTTGGAGAGGTTTTAGTTGGGGGCTGAAGGTGATGGCTAGTGGCGTTCTGTTATTATCTTTGTTACCATTACCATTTTTTCATGTTCTGTGTGTATATAAATCTCCTCACTGTATTTTCCACTGAACGCATCCGATGAAGTGAGCTGTAGCTCACGAAAGCTTATGCTCAAATGAATTAGTTAGTCTCTAAGGTGCCACTAGTCCTCCTTTTCTTTTTGCGAATACAGACTAACACGGCTGCTACTCTGATCCCACCTCACAGGCTCCTACAGCCCAGGCCTCAGCCTGAGCCTGAACATCTAAACAGCCCCTCAACCAGAGCCCCGTGAGCCCAAGTCAGCTGGCACGGGCCAGACACAGGGTTTTTAATTGCGGTGCAGACATACCCCCAGAGTACATTTCCCAAACCCGAAGAAGAGCTCTGTGTAGCTCAAAAGCTCGTCTCTTTCATGAACACAAGTTAGTCCAATAAAAGATATTACTTCACCCACCTTGTCTATCTAATCTCATTTCATGTAACAGCCTCTAGAACTGAATAGGGATGAAATCACTCGGGTGCTACAGGAATCACATACATCTCTAGAGACATTACTCTACTCTAAAAACTAGAGCTTGGAGGTTTTTCATTGATTTTATAATATATATATATATATATGAGGTCATTTTCACCTAAATGTGTTGATTTTTGACAAAATTTTGTCTAGAGAATATGAAAAGACTCAGTTCAGCAATGTTGAAATGCCCTATTTTGACATTTTCAGAATGGAACCTTTCAACTGTTTGTTTCAAAAGACTTGTTGAAATGAATTTCATTGTGTTTTATATGGAAAAAATAAGTTTTAATGGTGAAAATCAGAATGAAATGTTTTGATCTTTATCAAAACAAAAATGTTGATGACCCAGAGACTTTTTTAAAATAATTTGTTTCACAAGAAATGTCTAGATTTTTTCTTTTTTGGGGGACAGGAAATTCAAAATCATGGAATTTCCCCCCAAAATGGAAAATCCAGTGCCTGCCCAGCTCTACTAAAAAGCCTATATAATTTCAGAAAGAATGAGATTGTTACAGAAATGTTCTGTACCTATATATGGCCTAGTCTACACCAAAAACTTAGCTGCTGTAGTTGCTTGTAGTGTAGACATACGGCATGTTAATAGTTAGTTAATACATAAAATGCCAGTACATGGTTCTCAGGAATATAAAGGGTGAGAGTGTTACAACTCCTTGTCTGTGTCTGATCCACAGGAGATACAAGTTTATTAACTACAAAGGGTAGATTTTAAGTGATTACAAGAGATAGCTATAAGAGATAGCAAACAGATCAAAGTAGATTACTGAGCAAATAAAGCAAACACGGAAACTAAGCTTAATACACCAAAGAAACTGGCTACAAGTAGTAATTTCTCACTCTAAATGTTGTTTTAAGGGCTTCAGAATTCAGAATACAATAGGGTGAATTTAAAGAGCAATAACTGTTCTTGAATAACTCCATGTGGGGATGCATGGACACTCTTATTCCAGAATAAGACTCTCCTCACATGGAGTGATTCCAGAATAGCCTCTCTTGAATATCTACTGTGGAATCACTCCATGTGTGGACCTGCCTATTGATTACAATAGAAGTTAGGCACCTAAGGACTTTAGAAAATCTCACTAGCCATCTATCTGCAGCTTTAGGTGCCGAAATTCCTTTAAAATCTGGCCTCACATCACTTTTGAAAGAGGGATTTAGCCATCTAAGTCATTTAGAGATGATTTTTAAAGGTATGTAGGTGCCTAAAGATGCAAATAGGCACTTAATGGGCTATTCAAAAGTGTCTAGGCACCTAACTCCCATTCACATGAGAATTAGGTTCCAAAAAGCCTCAATCACTTTTGAAAATTGAATATAGGCTCCTTAATCCCTTAGGAACATATGAAAATTATGCTCTTAGAGCTGTTCGGAAGAGAAGGAACTTTTTTTGCAAAAATTTTCATGAAATGTTTGTTCTTTTTTCATAGGAAATTTTTGAAATCCTGATTTTTTTCCCAGAGATCTGTAGCTGGCTGAAAAAATGGAATACATTTTGCAGAAAAGTCATTGTGAAATATTTGTCCTTTTTTGTTGAAGTTTTTCAATCAGCCCTAGTAAAAACACTGGTGAAAATCAGTGAAAAAATTTCTTGCCCTTTCATTTTGCAAAACATTTGATGTTTTGCATTTTTGTCTCAATTTGGGGTGAAAACAAATGTAGAAATGTCAGATCTGGCCTCTTATTTCCATCCAGATCTACAGTTAGGCTTTAAAGAAGATCCAGAGTTTTAGAAAGACATAGAATAATAAGGAGAGAGTCGCTATTGGTTCACAGCCAATCTCGACAACACAAATCTCGAAAGGATTCTAGGTCTCTGTCACATCAGTCACCATCCCATCTACTAGCAGGTGACAGTGTTCTAGGTACAGTGAGCAGCTGCCTGATTTGAGACAGCTGGGAATTGGCTGTAATTTGGCTAGATACTAGACATCTGATAACATGGTATGGGCTTGTTCCACATTTGTGGGACCTCAGTAGATTTGCGTTTTCGTGCTGTAATATTTCTTATTCCCATAGGCCTACTTACTGTGTGCAGAGGCTACAATCTGTACTTGTCATTTACTCACAGCTACACTGGGGAGTCCCAGTATAGCACAGAATTGCTCTTTTAATTTCATTTGTCATGGAAAAGGAAAAAGAAACGGAAAATAGGCATCAGCTTGACGAATCATGGTCTGTGGGTATCTTGACATGGTCACGTGAGTAATGCCACCAATTCCCCCCTATCATTTGATGCAAGGAGCCAGTGCCTGAAGGAATGTAATATCCCCTTCTAGCAGTGGGACCGCATGGCCACACACAGGTCTTAGACAGTGTTCTCATCCCAGTGGAACTTTTGAATGCATTGCTCATCCATCACCCTAATCTTTATAACAGGGATCTAAAATCCAGCTCTCCAGCCACACTGATACACAATATTCCAGCATGGTGTACTCTTTCCCACTCCATATTAAATGTACAGTGATTTATTTGTAAGGGATAAGCCTATGAATTTCCCTTGTCTCCCATCCCCCCCCCCCCCCCACACACACACACACAATTTTCTTCTTGAATCTAAATGTTCAGACAGGTACTCTGCTTCAAGACCTTCATGTGGATTTCCAATGACTCTCTGTGAACTGTACACGTAAGTACCTATAAGCAATGCATTTAAAAGGTCCTGTGTGTGGCCATGTGGTCCCACTGCTAGCAGGAGATATTGCATTCCTTCAGGCACTGGATCCTTGCAGCAAGTGGCAGGGGAGATTTCCCAAGTGACCATCTCACTATGTGTTTGTGAGCAAGTGTATATAAGGAAATGTTCAATTTTTGTCTCCAAAGTTACCCTGGCCTAAGGCCTAGGACTGGCAATACCCAGCCAGGGACCAGTGAGTGGTTTAAGGTTCAGTATCTTTACTCATCAGAACTAGAAACACCTGTCTTATCTTACTGAGGAGCTAGGAAACCAAGATTTCTAATGATATAAACATTTCTAGCAGGCTCTAGAGGTTCACTCGTTCTCAGACCTTAAAGCTACGACACTGATTTATGGAAAATCTATCTCTGACAACGTATAAGGCTTTTAACATTTATTCTAACTTTTTTGTCATCCAAGGACTATAGACGGTAAGTCAAACCAGGTTCACAGGTGGATGGATTTGAAACAGCTCCAATGAAAATGTGTCCTAAAATGCCAAGGGAAATGTTTCCAAAATATTATCTATACAATACTTAATCATGGGTGGCATTAGATTTGTTTGTCTATTTCTTTCTGATGGGTCTATATACAGTGCCCATCACTATAAAGGATAGGGATGGGACTGAGGTGTAACATTTTCATTTACTTTTCTTTAGTGCACCCTGTGTAATTTACACATGGTTTAGCCTCTTGTGAGTAGAGTGGGTCAAAAAATGGAATATCAATTTGGTGGGAAATTTGAAATGTCCCATGAAATGAAAAAGGTCAGACAGTTTTGAACTGAAAACTGTTTAGAGGGAAAAATATGGAAATTTCTATTTTGAAACAAAAGAAATTTAGACATTCGGAATCAACTCAAATTGAAATTTCAATTGAGAAGAGGACGTGTAAGGAGGCCATTGTGAGTTCCTTTTTCCTTACAACATTTGTCATGGGAAGGGAAGGGAAAAGAGGGATGTTCTGAAATTTGGTTTTGGTCTGATTAAAATTTTCAGAATTCTCCCCAAAAAGGAATGGAGCCCTGGCTTTAGAACCATTCACCTGGAGGGGCTGCCCCTGAGCCATAGACCCTGGAGTCTCCAACTCTGAGCCAATCTAGTAGGCAGGATGCCAAGGAGCTAGGCAGGCAAGCTAGCAGAAAACCAGATAGGTTTCCAATATACCTGTGCTGGTGTTCTGACAGAACTTCATCAAAATCAAATCATCTCTGGAGAATGTTTTAGATTTCAATGAATCGGTAAAGTCAGAAAAATGTTTCATCAGAGCCAACTGCCTCTAATAACAACATCTATATCATATATGTTCTTATTAGCTTTTAAATGAGATCATTTTTCTCTCACAGTCTACATTATTAGATACACTCATAACCAAAAGATGGCCCCTGTGCTGAAAATTTGTGAGCACAGCATATGTCCTTATATTTTAGCCTGTCCCCCGACCCACCTTTTTTTCTTTTTGAACCTGTGTCTCTAAGCTCATTTATGTTTTATTTTCTCTCTCTTTTTGTATCACTTTATGTCTGCCTCTGAGGAATCATAATAGCTGCAATATTCTCTCTTGTAAGGTGCTCAGAGTGATGCCAAGAGAGTGTGTATTAATATAAAAGGAAGGATTGCCAGAGGCATGCTACCTATATGTAACCAATGGCTAACCAAAGTGCATATGTATTTCTATTTATGTGACCTTGATAAATGTGTCCAGCTTAATATGGCTGAGATGAATGAGCCAATAATTTTAAGACAAGACATCAGACATGCAGACTGTTTTGATTTACAGTATTATGTTAATAAATCCCAGTGGCATGTTTTGTTCTTTGAGTTGCTGTATGTATCCCCCAATAGCTCCTGGGCTGTTGCCCATGAAAGGTTGTGAATTCAGCCACTGTTGCTCAGTCACTAAATATAGGTATTATTTAGCTAGAAGGAAACTGCATGAAAGTGCATTTAACTGTGCTGTGTTACAGATGTTATTTGTGTCATATGATGTGGGGATCTCATACATTTCCCCTACAGTTGTTAGCACACATATTTCTAGAAAGTCATAGGTACCCTACTCCAATATTTTGAAGTTTGTTAGTATCAACAGCGCAACATTTCCATAGATTTTATATGTTTTTTCCAGCGTAATGTATATTTTAATGAATTGGTTTTTTACATACTTTTTTATGAAACTGAATCTTGAATGACTTTTGTTTGTCAAGGATTAAAAGTTTTGTGTGAACTTCAATGGGAGATCGGCACCTAGTACTTTTGAAAATGGCAGTAGGCACCTAATTGTATCTTTAGGTGCCTAAAAACCTTTGACAATCTGGCCCTAAGTGCTTTAATCATTTCTGAAAAATGAGACTTAGGCTCCTATGGCACTTAGACACTTTTGAAAATATTTACCCTGATGATTTATGTTTTCCTCAGCTTTGTGGCATTACAAATATTCATTTTTATGGAAGTGAATAAATTACAGGTAACTGAATAACAAAGCAATACACAGAGCAAGTGTTCTAGTAACTTCATACGGTGATGAGTATTCGTGATACATAGATAGATAGCTGAACCGCTTGGTAATAGTGACCATAATGTAATTAAATTTAACATCCGGGAGTGGGGGGAATTCCAAAGAAACCCACCACAGTAGGATTTAACTTCAAAAAGGGGAACGACACAAAAATGAGGAAGCTAGTTAAATGGAAATTAAAAGAAACGCTCAGAAGAGTGAAATGCCTGCAAGCTGTGTGGAAACTTTTAAAAAATACCATAATAGAGGCTCAAATTAAACTAACCTCCCCACTCAAAAAAACAGCAAGAAGACCAAAACATGTCACCATGGTTAAACAACAGAGGAACAGAGGTGGTTAGAGAAAAAAAGGCATCCTTTAACAATTGGAAGTCAAATTCCACTGAGGAAAATAGAATGGCGCACACTCTGGTAAGCCAAGTGTGAAAGTGTAATTAGGCAGGCCAAAAAGGGATTTGAACAGCAGCTAACAATAGACACAAAAAGTAACAGCAACTAATTTTCAATACATCAGAAGCAGAAAGTCTGCCAAACAATCAGTGGGACCCAGGGGTGAATGTAACTTATGGGACTTACTGGTATGCAGGGCAAGGTGGGGTGGATGGCTCTGGGCCCCTGGAAGGGGCAGGGCCTCGGGCAGAAGGGGCGGGGCTGGGGCCAGGCTCCCCCAGCCAGCCCTTCGGCGCTGCCCGGCCTGTGCCACCCAGGGCTCCGGCAGCAATTTAAAGAGCCCAGGGCTTCCAGCCGCTGACACTAGTGCTACCTGGGGCTCTGACAGTGATTTAAAGGGCCAGAGCCCTGGGCCCTTTAAATCGCCTCTGGAGCCCCAGGGCTCCCAGCCGCCACCGTTACCCCAGGGCTCCGGTGGTGATTTAAAGGGCCTGGGGCTCCCAGCTGCCGCTATCCCAGGGGCTCCGGCTGCTGGTGTGGTAGCGGTAACAGCGGCTGGGAGCCCCAGGCCCTTTAAATCACTGCTGGACCCCATGGCAGTGGTAGCGGCGGCCGGGAGCCCAGGGCTTTTAAATCACTGTCGGAGCCCCATGGTAGCGGCAGCTGGGAGCCAGGAGCCCCGGGACTCCAGCAGCAATTTAAAAGGCCAAGGGCTTTAAAAAGACTTAAAGCTTAAAAAGAGATTAAAAAGACTGGGATTGTTCAATTTGGAAAAGAGAAGATTAAGGTGGGGGTATGATAGAAGTCTATAAAATTATGAAGGGTGTGGAGAAAGTGAATAAGGAAGTGTTACCTATCCCTTCACCTAGCACAAGAATCAGGGATCACCAAGTAATAATAGGCAGCAGGTTTAAAACAAACATAAGGAAATATGTCTTCACACAACACACACACAATCTATGGAACTCATTGCCAGGGGATTTTGTGAAGGCCAAAAGTGCAACTGGGTTCAAAAAAGAATTAGATAAGTTCAGGGAGGATAGGTCCAGCAATGGCTGTTAGCCAACATGGTCAGGGATGCAATCCCATGCTCTTGGTGTCCCAAAGCCTCTGACTACTAGAAGCTGGGATTGGACAACACGGAATGCATCACTGAAAAATTGTCCTGGTCTGTTCATTCCCTCTGATGCATCTGGCTCTGGCTGCTGTTGTAAGACAGGATACTGGGCTAGATGGGCCACTGGTCTGACCACGTATGGCAATTCCTATGTTAGATAGATAGATTAGATTCTGAACCTTAACAGAAGATTCTGGCTGCTTGAAACGTTTGGAATTTTAAAACAATTAAAAAAAAACCAATCAGCAACAACTATTTTAAATGTTCATGATTTTTTCCTCTCTTATTTTTCAACCAAGTACAGATCTGGTCAATACAAAAATTTGAATTTGCAGAAAGGGGAGAAAAGATAGGAAGACAATAGAAAAGGCTGAAGCCCACATATCAGAGCTCTTGTGGCAGCTCTGCACTGTAATAAGACTCATAAGTTACTGAGAAAATATAGGAAGACTGGCTTAATATAGTTCTCCCTTTGTAGCTGCCTTTTGCCCTGTGTTTTGCAGCTGTCTTACCCCTTACTGTCCTTCAGCTTGTCTTGGAGGCTTACAGCCCCACAACAGTGATGTACCAGGGGGTTCAGGAGTATTTAGCACCAGCATCCACCCTAGAATTTAACTTTCCCTTTTCCTTAGAAAAGTTGACGAGGAACAAGAGGCTGTAATCCTTTTTTGTCCTAAAAAACAGAGGTTTGAGCTGCGTCAGCTCCTGGTGAGTGATAATGGATGCTCTGGCAGGCTGGCATTTTCAGTTCTATAGGTATCACCTTCCTCAGTAGAGGTGACTGTTGTTTACAGTGCTGGGTCTAACTCTATAAGAACCCTTTCTGTCACTGTAGTAAGTGTCTGCACTACAGCACTAGCATGCCAGAGCTGCAGCTCAGCAGCTGTAGATCTTCTAGTGTAGACACCTCCTTAGCTCCTTGGCTATAACCAGGGAGCACATATCAGAATTGGGAACTGGAGCATGGAAATATGGTCTAACGCTCACCCTGATCCTGTGGTTTATATATACAGGGCCAGACCCTGAAGACTGCTCTGACTCATGCTGGTTGTTGTTTGCCCCAAGGTGGCAAAAGTCCAGCTGGGACACTCCTTACCTTCATCCCTGCACCCTATGTCAGTAGCAAGGAAGGGGAGGCATACCAAACTCGACATTAGCTCTGCGCCCACAGAAGATCCCCTTGAGCTGGAGTGATCCTCCCAACTAGCTATTGATGAACGCTCTGTGCTGGAGTGACCCTCCCATGCCAACTGCACTGGTTCTAAGGCCGATATCCACACCCCAAAGGTGTCTGTACATTATTTTCAAGGTGCGTAGTGCTATAAAAGTGGTAAGTGTTGGTATAAAGAAGAGGCTTGGCTTAAGTCAGCAAAAGGCCTCAGGAAGAGAAAAATGTGGTAAGATGCTCTCTTGGGAGTGGATGAACCAATTAGGGAAACATAAGAACTTTCCTCAAACAAATAGGGCAGCACAGAGACAAAGATCAGCTGGGTTTTTTTCTGATTTCAATACTCAAGTTTTGTTCTGTTCCTTTGTCTACAAAAGCCCACTCCTGTCCCCTCTCTGTGCTTTCTGTTTACACACACCCACTACCCAATTAACACCCTACCGTGCTACACACCTGCAGCGACTTTATTCTCTGCACTCTATCCCTTAACCCTCTAGTATGTTTGTTTTCATTATAGAATATCAAATATGAAGGGGGGGATGTTTTTGAAAAGGGATTAGTTTAATTATACCCCTTCCCACCAGGGCTGGATTAAGACATAGGAATTATAGACCTGTGCCTAGAGCCCCAGATCCTAGAGTCCCATAATGAGATCAACACTCAGATTTCACTCAAAATAAATTTGTTTCTAGGCCCCAGGGATGCAAAGAAAAGCTTGAAAATGTAATCTGAATGTAACTGATGTCAGCCTGAGTCTGCAGAGAGCCTGAAACAATGGCTCCAAGAAGTCCACAATAACTGCCCCATTCATCTTAACTCTGAAACCTGATGGTGTCTCCCAGAGGGAGCAAAGCCATGAGGCGGATGATAGGACCATGGTGGGCCTTATGTAAATTCTGCCAACAGCCCGCAATGCCTTAATGTAGCCCTGTTTCCCACTCCCTTCCCCAAAACAAGCCTCCTACTTCCCCTAATGGCTCACAAAATTAATCACAACATGGTTCTCGCTGTTTCTGCTGGCCCAGCACCTCTCTTCAAATCACATGTGCTTCAGGGCTTGAGGGTCATTAGCATGCCATGCACTCGACGGGACCTCTGATCAGGGAAAACCCCAGCACAAGCAAGATTTGACTTGAAGCTGCCAGTAATCCTGCCTTTATTATCCCTTCTCTCCCATCTCCTTATCTCTGGTCTCTCCTGTATGAATGGAAATCACTGGGTTCAATCCTGGGCCTGGCCTTCTCTGACTCCTGAACTTGCATGGGATGAGAAGTTCAAGAAGTCACTCACTGTGGGTCAGATGGCAGGAGGATTCCTTCAGGAATTGCTCCCTGCTAATAGAAAATGATTTTTTCATTGAACTGGAGTGAGTGCTGAAGTAACCTACCTGATAAAAGTAAAGAGGCTTAACAGACAGAAGCATTAATTCAGCAAGGCAGAGAAGTCATCATATAGAACATCGGCGCAGGGAAGGAGGTACAAAAGGAACAGAAAATACCTGCTTGGTTGTAGATCTCTGAGCACCTCCACTGGGAGATGGATGTGTCCTTTGATGAACAGCAATTCTCCAGTGTGTTTCACTCTAACTTTTCAAAAGGAGCTGGACTTTTTGTTTTATCTTCACAATATTGCCAACTCTCATGATTTAGAATCATAGAATCATAGAATAACAGAGTTGGAAGGGACCTCTGGAGGCCATCTAGTCCAACCCCCTGCCCAGAGCAGGACCAATCCCAACTAAATCATCCCAGCCAGGGCTTTCTCAAGCCTGACCTTAAAAACCTCCAAGGAAGGGGATTCCACCACCTCCCTAGGTAACGCATTCCAGTGTTTCACCACCCTCCTAGAGAAAAAGTTTTTCCTAATATCCAACCTAAATCTCCCCCACTGCAACTTGAGACCATTATTCCTTGTCCTGTCATCTGCTATCACTGAGAATAGTCTAGATCCATCCTCTTTGGATCCACCTTTCAGGTAGTTAAAAGCTGCTATCAAATCCCCCCTCATTCTTCTCTTCCGTAGACTAAACAATCCCAGTTCCCTCAGCCTCTCCTCATAAGTCATGTGTTCCAGACCTCTAATCATTTTTGTTGCCCTTCGCTGGACTCTCTCCAATTTCTCCACATCCTTTTTGTAGTGTGGGGCCCAAAACTGGACACAGTACTCCAGATGAGGCCTCACCAATGTCGAATAGAGGGGAACGATCATGTCCCTCGATCTGCTGGCAATGCCCCTACTTATGCACCCCAAAATGCCATTGGCCTTCTTGGCAACAAGGGCACACTGTTGACTCATATCCAGCTTCTCGTCCACTGTCACCCCTAGGTCCTTCTCTGCAGAACTGCTGCCTAGCCATTCGGTCTTTAGTCTGTAGCGGTGCATTGGATTCTTCCGTCCTAAGTGCAGGACTCTGCACTTGTCCTTGTTGAACCTCATCAGATTTCTTTTGGCCCAATCCTCCAATTTTTCTAGGTCCCTCTGTATCCTATCCCTACCCTCCAGCGTATCTACCACTCCTCCCAGTTTAGTGTCATCCGCAAACTTGCTGAGGGTGCAATCCACACCATCCTCCAGATCATTAATGAAGATATTGAACAAAACCGGCCCCAGGACTGACCCTTGGGGCACTCCGCTAGATACCGGCTGCCAACTAGACATGGAGCCATTGATCACTACCCGTTGAGCCTGACAATCTAGCCAACTTTCTACCCACCTTGTAGTGCACCCATCCAGGCCATACTTCTTTAACTTGCTGACAAGAATACTGTGGGAGACAGTGTCAAAAGCTTTGCTAAAGTTGAGGAATAACACGTCCACTGCTTTCCCTTCATCCACAGAGCCAGTTATCTCATCATAGAAGGCAATTAGATTAATCAGGCATGACTTTCCCTTGGTGAATCCATGCTGACTGTTCCTGATCACTTTCCTCTCCTCTAAGTGCTTCAGAATTGATTCCTTGAGGACATGCTCCATGATTTTTGAGGTGAGGCTGACCGGCCTGTAGTTCCCAGGATCCTTCTTCTTCCCTTTTTTAAAGATTGGCACTACATTAGCCTTTTTCCAGTCTTCCGGGACTTCTCCCGATCGCCACGAGTTTTCAAAGATAATGGCCAATGGCTCTGCAATCACATCCGCCAATTCCTTTAGCACTCTCGGATGCAACGCATCTGGCCCCATGGACTTGTGCATGTCCAGTTTTTCTAAATAGTCCCGAACCACTTCTTCCTTCACAGGGGGCTGGTCATCTCCTCCCCATGCTGTGCTGCCCAGTGCAGTAGTCTGGGAGCTGACCTTGTTCGTGAAGACAGAGGCAAAAAAAGCATTGAGTACATTAGCTTTTTCCACATCCTCTGTCACTAGGTTGCCTCCCTCATTCAGTAAGGGGCCCACACTTTCCTTGGCTTTCTTCTTATTGCCAACATACCTGAAGAAACCCTTCTTGTTACTCTTAACATCCCTCGCTAGCTGCAACTCCAGGTGTGATTTAGTCTTCCTGATTTCATTCCTACATGCCCGAGCAATATTTATATACTCATCCCTGGTCATTTGTCCAATCTTCCACTTCTTGTAAGTCTCTGTTTTGTGTTTAAGATCAGCAAGGATTTCACTGTTAAGCCAAGCTGGTCGCCTGCCATATTTACTATTCTTTCTACACATCGGAATGGTTTGTCCCTGTAACCTCAATAAGGATTCTTTAAAATACAGCCAGCTCTCCTGGACTCCTTTCCCCCTCATGTTATTCTCCCAGGGGATCTTGCCCATCAGTTCCCTGAGGGAGTCAAAGTCTGCTTTTCTGAAGTCCAGGGTCCGTATTCTGCTGCTTTCCTTTCTTCCTTGTGTCAGGATCCTGAACTCGACCATCTCATGGTCACTGCCTCCCAGGTTCCCATCCACTTTTGCTTCCCCTACTAAATCTTCCTGGTTTGTGAGCAGCAGGTCAAGAAGAGCTCCGCCCCTAGTTGGTTCCTGCAGCACTTGCACCAGGAAATTGTCCCCTACAGTTTCCAAAAACTTCCTGGATTGTCTGTGCACCGCTGTATTGCTCTTCCCAGCAGATATCAGGATGATTGAAGTCGCCCATGAGAACCAGGGCATGCGATCTAGTAGCTTCCGCGAGTTGCCGGAAGAAAGCCTTGTCCACCTCATCCCCCTGGTCCGGTGGTCTATAGCAGACTCCCACCATGCCATCGCCCTTGTTGCTCACGCTTCTAAACTTAATCCAGAGACTCTCAGGTTTTTCTGCAGTTTCATACTTGAGCTCTGAGCAGTCATACTCCTCCCTTACATACAGTGCAATTCCCCCACCTTTTCTGGCCTCCCTGTCCTTCCTGAACAGTTTATACCCATCCATGACAGTACTCCAGTCATGCGAGTTTTGTCATGAGTCTCATACTATCTACTCCTGGGGGAATTCTGTGCCACTGCACATGCACAGAATTTATGTCCCCCGCAGATTTCTTTGCTTCCCTGCAAAAAAATGACTTTCTGACAGGGATGCAAACGGAAGCCACAAGAGTGGTCATGTGACCCTACCCAGCAGTATGTTTTGGGTGCCCAGGGCAGCCGACAGAGAGGTAAATCACTGTGGGACAGGAGGCAGGACTGGGGAAGACCTGGCTGGTGGCTCCTACCCTGTGCCTGGCTCAGCTGCTAGTCCGGGCTGGGCTGGGGATGATGAGATTTCCTCTTCCCCTGCACAGCATCCGGGCCCGGGTCAGACCCACCCCCAGATTTCTCCTCAATTTGCAGGAAGCTCTGCAAACTCCCTTCCCCCTGCTTCCTGCACCCATCATTCCTCAGCTGTGGGGCGGGGGAAATCTCTCTACAGGGAGCTGCTCCCCCATCCGCCCAACCCCTGTGCATCCAGACCCCTTCATACCAAATCCTACTACTGAGTCTCATCCCCCCCACACACCCAAGCCCCACCCCCATGAGCCTCACTCTCCCTGCACCTGGACCACCCCGATGAGCCACCCGCACCTGGATCCCCACCCCACCAAGCCCCAACCAGTTGCACCTTGATCCCCAACCCACTGAGTCCCATTCCCCCAGCATCTGGACCCTCCACTGATCCCCCCACACCCAGATCCCCCTGCTGAGCTCTATCCTCCCCAAACCCACAGCCGCCTCTGCTGAGCCCCAACCACCATCACCTGGACCCCCCTGAAGAGTCCAATTACCATTGCATCCATAACCCTCAACAAGCCCCTTTGCATCCAGATCCCCTCCACACCCGGATCCCCCGCTGAGCTGCCCTCACACAGATTGCCCCACACAGTATCCTCTCAACCCATACCTTGATCCCGCCCCCCACTAATCTCCTCCACATTTGGATCCTGCCTTGCTGAGCCTGCCTGCCACACCCAGTGCACCTGGCATGGGGGGGCAGGGACCTGGAGTGTTTCTGGGGTTGTTCTTGCACTGTGTCAGGGTTAGGTGCAGCCTCACCACTGAGTCCATCTCTCGGGGTCGGGGAGGGGCTTCAGAGTGATCTCACACCTCTGTGCAGCCAATGGCTTGTGCTCCCCAATGCCATGATGGATCTCCACATTTATTTGACAAATAACACTTGCAGAATTTTGCAGAATTTTTAAAATATTGTGCACAGAATTTTAATTTTTTGGGTGCAGAATTTTTTGGTTCAGAATGCCCCCAGGAGTTACTATCTGAGGTGAAATCCTGTTCCATTGAAGTCAAAGACAAAACTCTCATTGACTTCAGTGGGGCCAGGATTTCCCCCCTTAATGTTTTTCTTAAAGCCCCGGATCCTGGTTTCCTGAGACTACATAAGACAGTCAACTTTCATTTTAAATTGAAAATAAGTTTCTAGCACTGATGGGTGCAGAGAGAAGCTGTAAAACATGACTCAAGTGAACCCTACAGGCTCAAAAAACAGAAGGCAAAGAAAAGAACCTAAAAAATATTTTTTAAATAATCTCATGCTTTTTGAGGGCGGAGGTCTGACTCTTGATCTCTGAATGCTTGGGGTTGACAAGACTGTATTCAGTGCATATTTCTGTATTCACTTACTATGAATTTGCCTGCAAATTGCATAGATAATGGACATGCCAAAACCGTGTAAGGCTCATATACTGCTGGTTGTAGCCACATTTATCTGATTTGGGCGGGCAGACATGGTAATTGCTCTCGTAAATGTCTTGCCAATTTTTTGTGTTTTTAAGAAACTGGCTCTTGGGATTCCATGGCACATTTAATAGAGTTAGGATCTTGGCCAAAATTCACACACACACACACACACACACACACAGAGGCAGGCAGAACCTCAGTTGATGTAAATTGTCATAGTCAGGTCACTTGTTCTCTGCTCAAAGGCTGTGTCACAGGAAAGGGCTGAGTTCCACTTTCATCCTTCTAAGGTGCCTGTCACCATGATATTGAATACATACTAAGGCCCAGATCCTCAAAGGAATCGAGGCTCCTAACTCCCATTGATTTCAATGGAAGTTAAAAGTTAGTATCCGGGCCTAGTCTGGGTGTTTTGCGTGACTTAGTCTAAGCTTTGCAAAACACTTCGGGACCTTTCAGAGTTAAAGGTATTATGAGCACTCCACTTGAATGACTCATCTTCATGGCAGGCTAGGCAAAACAACAAACTTATTTTACCCTCTTTATCACCCCACAATAGTCCGTTTGGTGTCGGGCAGGATGTAATATCTTCTGGGGAGATCAGCACTTCACACTAGTTACCGTCTCTCTCCTGTCTGGCAATTTACATAGTCACAGAGGCTCACAAATACAACTTCTCAAATATTACCTTACAATATGGGATACAGAGGTTCTGAGTGAAATTAATCATAGAATCAAAGGACTGGAAGGGACCTCGAGAGATCATCGAGTCCAGTCTCCTGCACTCATGGCAAGACGAAGTATTAGACCATTCCTGACAGGTGTTTGTCTAACCTGCTCTTAAAAATATTCAATGATGGAAATTCCACAACCTCCCTAGGCAATTTATTCCAGTGCTTAACCACCCTGACAGTTATTTAGTTTTTCCTAATGTCCAACCTAAACCTCCCGTGCTTCAATTTAAGCCCATTGCTTCTTGTCCTATCCTCAGAGGTTAAGAAGAACAATTCTTCTCCGTCCTCCATGTAACAACCTTTCATGTACTTGAAAACTGTTATCATGTCCCCCCTCAGTTTTCTCTTCTCTAGACTAAACAAACCCAGTTTTTTCAATCTTCCCTCATAGGACCTTTTCTAGACCTTTAATCATTTTTGTTGCTCTTCTCTGGACTCTCTCCAGTTTGTCCACATCTTTCCTGAAAGGTGGCACCCAGAACTGGACACAATACTCCAGTTGAGGCCTAATCAGCATGGAGTAGAGCGGAAGAATTACTTCTCGTGTCTTGCTTACAACACTCCTCCTAATACATCCCAGAATGATGTACACTTTTTTTGCAACAGCGTTACACTGTTAACTCATATTTAGCTTGTGATCCACTATGACCCCCAGATCCTTTTCTGCAGTACTCCTTCCTAGGCAGTCATTTCCCATTTTGTATGTGTGCAACTGACTGTTCCTTCCTTAGTGGAGTACTTTGCATTTGTCCTTGTTGAATGCAAGCAGCAACTCCCAAGCATCCAGTAAAGTCTAAACACTAAACACATTCTTATAACTCTCATACCTATTTTAGCAATACTAACACACAGGTGAGCCAGACTGACTGCAGCTGTGTAGTCAGTGTTCAGTTGAGACAGGGGAACCTGCATCACAGTCCTCGCACCCATATCTCTGTATAAAAGAAAGCCAATGGCCAGATCTGGCTCTTTCCCTTTCCACCATCCTGTCATTCCAAAGGAGACCTAACAGAGCAGCTGTGAGATTCCTTGATGCAGGCCCTGCACTATCTGCTCCTGGCCCATCCTAGTGCAGAGGTCGGGGCAGGGAGATTGCGACGGGCCAAAGGTGGCAGGGGTGGGAAGTGGTATGGCTAAAGTGCTTTGTGTTCCTCTCTTCTCCTACTGGAGTGTTCCTGGCAGCACAATTTAGAGCAGGCAATAAGCTGCTCTAAATAACATTGGGGCCCAAACTGGCTCTCAGCCAGCCCCAGTAGTGAGTTAGTAGGAGGGTGGCTTACAATTCCCTTTGTCCCTGCCTCTGCCAGGGTCCTGCCCTGAGCGGAGCTTGATCAGACTCTGATCTTAGCCCCAAATCTTACACTTTTAAGGGAGTAAGGACAAAGACCTTCTAATCTAAGAACAAAGCATTGTCCTCCTGGAATAAAGGGAATGAACTAAGTCTAGCATCTCTCTTCATTCTGCTTCTCTTTGGCTCACAGAGCAGCTGCTGTCACCTAAAGGCAGCTCACACTCTCATTTTCCCCTTTAGTTTGTGTGCACTTGTTCAGCCTTTGAGCTTTAATCTTTTACTATTGATTTCCATCCTGTTCGCTGAAATATTGTTCTGTTCCCTGAGAAAGGCAATCGTCCAGACCACACTCTCACAAATAATATGTAGTTTGGAAAACAATGATTGAATTCCCATATTATCCTCTGAAGCAAAAACACTCTTCTCTGCCAACGAGAAAAAGCTTTACACAGATAAGATCACAGGAATTCATCAAAATGGCTTTTTTTTTAATTCATACCCCCCACCTGAGTACTGCTGAGATTAAAATGTATTATCCTTGGATATGGGAGCTAATCAACCCAACAAACTCTGTGACTCAGAATTCAAACTATAATTCACACTCTGGAAATTGTAGATCCACCTTCAGATAAATCTCAGCTACAGTGCAGAGGAACTAGCTATGCTTTACATGTATATTTAAGCTGCATCCGTGTGTATACAAATCTGCAGATAAATTGCCATAAAGTAGTTGATTAGCATATGTTTCATGACCCAGAGACAGAGGAGAGCTATGTGAATATTACAATTTTTTTCCCCACTAGGAATGTCACAGGCAAATGTTCTCCAATCCATTTTTAGAACTTTTAAGGTAACAGATTTTTTTTCTTAATAAAAAATTGGTGCAGAGTGATGGCAGAAGGTAGGCAAGGACTTTAATACCTGGCTGCCTAAACTTAGGTGCCTAAATCCATATACAGGCACCTAAATAAAAATGGTCTGATTTTCAATGGTGCTGAGCACCCACAGCTCAGCACCTGAGTGACCAGACCCCACAGTCTAGCAAGAAACGAGGAGATCCCAGAAGGTACTTGTGCACATGGCATAGCACCAGCAGGGGTGAAGTTAGTGGGTGAAATTTTAGCCCATTGAAGGCAATGGGAGTTTTGTAAAGACAATAATATAGACCCCATGGCTGCAAGGCTACCACCTCTGGCTCTCGTCAACATAGGAAAGAAGTGGACAAAGGACTTTGTCTTTGCAATCTTTTAGTTGATCTTGTGTGTTAGGAAGAAGGCCCTAGTTTTAACTGAACAGGAGCAGATTGTGCTGTTGACATGGTGCTTCCCAGGGCTCCCTTGTTGCCATGGGACTGACGTCATCTGCAACCCCTTCTAAAGGGTCCAGTATACATCTCCTCTCCAGCCAAAAAATGGAGAGATGGTAGACAGAACCATAACTTCACCTGCTCCCCACCCCTCTCTTCCCACTTGCTCCTATGGAGACCATGGATATCCCATAAGTGTCCAGAATGGTAATGTAGGTGGGCCTTAAATGACTAGCAAGGGGTGTATGAATCCTTACTCTCGCCTACTCCTCTGTAACTTACTCAAAACATCAAGAAGAACTAGATCAATATTCATGGTCTCTGTTACCATCTACTTATCCTATTTCCTGCCTCTCAGAATTCCTCTTCCCCTCTGGGTATAAGGTCGAGGGACACCTTGGTTACTTGCTCTTCTGCATTTTTATCACAGACGTTTCTCATTCTTGATCAGATTTGTTACTTTCCCATGCCATTTACTGATTTTTCCTTAATGATTATGCAGTAGGAATGGCTCTAAAAACTTCTTACGAGGGTATTATATCTATTGTAACAGCAATTCTATTTAGTAGCAACTCACTCATAAGGGGAATGTGAAGTGATGTTACTATAAAAATCATAGTGTAATAAAAACAATATAATTTTAAAAACAGTATTGTAACAAAAATATTTTAATAAAAGCACTAAGTACATCACATCGAAAGAAATATCAGGAATGATATAGGAAACAATAAGAACTTTTCTTTGCCAAACTGTTTTTGTCTTATTTTTTACGCATCAAAGAAGTATTTCATTGTAATGGCTGAATAATTTTATCCTAACCAGAAGTTATAAAGTATCTGTTTTGTATACCATGTGGCTATTTGACTTCCTTTACTACATTAGGAGAAAGCTAGGAAGAGCAGAATGAATCAAGGACTGAATGGTAACCAAACGCTAACTCGGTTTAGGCACCGTGTCCCCTCCTCTGCCCGATGCTGAGGGTGAGACAAGGTCTGTGATTGTGGGCTAGGAAAGGAGCAAATGTAGGGAAAATAAGCTCCACGGCAGGCTTCCTGCCCCCTTGGGGAATGAGTTCCAGGGAGAGCCCAGTGGTTGAGCAGGGACGGTTTAGAGAAGGAAGGTGGAAGTGGGAGGAGCTACCAATGCTACACAAGTTTTTTCCCCAAACCCGTATCAGTGAAATTCACAGCAGAAAAGTCTGCCATAACACGTGTGCAGGTCTATGTCATAAGGTCTTCTCCTGGGAGTGGTTCTCAGGGCAGCCATAGTCAGGGCAGCTCCTGGTAGCAAAGATCTTGTCAGTGGTGCTCGAGGGCAGCACAGCAGAGCCCAGGGGCTTCTGTGCAGAAGCCTCTTACCTCCAGTCAGTCCACAGCAAGCCACACAGATCAAAGCACATTCGTCATGTAGGACGCTGAATCCCTATCCTCTTCCTTGGAGATGCAAATCCTCTTCCCCCCACGCCCTCCTACAGAAGGCTGAATTGAATAGGGAACTATTAGCTGAAATTCACAGGCCTAGATTCTCTCCAGCAAGGAGACAAGGAGCATGAGGGGTCGGGCGGGTGGGGCAGGGTAACTGGAAATGGAATTTGGTGGGGGTGGGAGAGGAAAACTGGGATTGGGAGCTAGGGGGAGACTGGAGCTGGCTGGGCAAGGGGACTGAAAACCAGCGGGCTGGGGGGCAGAGGTGGTGAGGAGCCAGGTTATCTGATGAGGAGCCAGGCTTTAATCACATGATTCCATACTATTTTTGCTACAGGGCCCCTGTCTCATTCAGTGCACAGGATGGTCCTGCCCTGGGGATGAATCAGGGTTGCGTACTAAAGGGAGGTCTTATCTGTAGGCTCCCTCCCTTGTTTGGAGCATTAGGTGGAAGGTGTGTAGTCACTGAAGGAACTACAGGAAGAGACGGGATTGTCTCTTTCAATGAACACTGCCCTGCAGAACTGGCACAGAGTTCCATCCTATGTGATGCTGGGCAACTCACTTTGTCTTAAACCAAACTTTTCAGAAGTGGTCCCCAGCTGTGTGTTTCTCATTTTCTGGGTGCCCAGCTTGAGACTGTGGAGTCTGATGTACAGAAGTGCTGAACACTCATAGCTGCAACTGAAATCAGCGGGAGCTCTGCTAGGAACATAGAAAGTGCGATATAATGCTAAATACTCTAAAAAAATCAAGCCCTAGGTATCATAAACTGGACATCCAAAATTAGTGGATACTTTTGTCCTTAATCTCTCTGTGCCTTGGTTCGCCATTTGTCAAACAGGAAATAATATCACCCCCTTCACCTCACATGGGTGTAATGAAAATAAACTCATTAGTGTTTGTGAAGCACTCAGATACTATAGTGATGAGCTCCATAGAAAAGCCCATGAGGAAATCAATAATTCTGTCTTCAGAGCAGGGTCTGAATAGTGTGCAGTGAGTAAGGCCTGGAACCACACACTGAACAATGAAGACAAAACATAAAATTGAATGGCTGATCACTTAATACACACTAAATGAGGCAGGAGTCCTGTGTAAAAATAGTGTGGGATTATGTAATTAAAGCCTTTCTCATAATGTGTACCCACACAAGGGGGGCCCACACAATCTTACTAATTTTCTTTTGAAATAATTTTGTGTGTGTTTATCACACACATACATATTATTAGGTAATAATATGATTGTATTAACATGCTTCAACTTGGTTTTCTATATATATAAATACATACACTGTGGGCTCAGCCAAACTGCCCTTGGTCTCACTTTATTACTTCACTGGGACTTTTGTGTGAGAAAAGACTGCAGGACACATAAGGTCATATAAACTTGTGACACGAGAGAATATTTTCAGTTATGTCCTAGTAATTGCTTCAGAGCCATATAAAGAGAGTTTTTGTTTATTTGTTTTAAATAAACTATGAAAATAAATGGAATAATTGATAAGTCTAAATGGTAGGGAAAGAAATTCTGGTGTAAGTTTAATTTTTAATGGAATTCCTCCCCTCCCCACCCCACGCTATTTACTTTTTCTCTATTTTCTACATGACAGTTTAGTCCTTAAAGGGGCAGGAAAGCGTAAGAAACTACTGAAATTTGTAACATAAATACAGATTGAAAGCTCCTGGCACATCAAATCAGTTCTGTTGTTAATAAAAAATGGAAATAGAATGTGACAGGGAAGAATCCTACTTCCTATATAAAGGACCCTTTTAATGCAGTCTCTTGCAAAACAGAAAGTCCCACAAACTGTAGTCACACTCACAAATTGCTCCATCATCAGGTGATAATATGATACAATTAACATACTTCAGCTTGGTTACAGAAGACATTTTTTATCAAGGCATGAACCTCTCACAAGATTTTAAGATGGGAATTTACTAAACTCATGTCAACACTGGGTAGCTTTATTTGCTGACAGTCAAAACAAGTTCACTGCATGATCATTATTAACTCTGTGTTACAACATGTTCCCCCTAGTATTAGAATATACATTCAGACATTGGCTACAGTTAACAGCATTACAACTACATTCATTATCACTATATCTGAGTCCCAGGACTGGTGTTGTAGTGCCTGACCCAAAACCCACTGGGACGATTCATCTTGATGTCAATGGGTGTTGCATAAGGTCCATAATGAGGATGGAGGAGACTGAAGAGCACAGTCCTCTTTAGAACTGAGACTCAGCTTCTGAAAGGTATTTAGGCACCTAACTCTTATTGATTTCAATGGAAGAATAATTTATTAATGAATATGGGGCCACGGCATGGTCAAGCAGCCACATTCCACAAACATTTTTAGTCAAAAACTCAATTTTCTGTCAAAAACTAGTTCGTACAGAAAAATTTTGACCAGTCCTAGTTAATAAATACTGTTTTTAAGAAAACTCTTCCAGTCTACTCTAGAGTCCTAGGAAGAAAAACAGGTTGATTTTGTTAAAATACTTCTAATTTGTCAGCTCAGCCCCTTTTATAAAAGACATGAAAATATGATCATTTTAAACTCAGAAACCTGTGTCACTGCGGGTTTCTTTCAATGGGAAGATGTCAGTGACTGTACTAGCTCTGTGTTCAGAGGGAAGGTGCTATAAGATAATGCTTTTGGAGAATGTGGGAGTGACAGCCTGAGGAAGAAACCAGAAACCTCTCGCCATGCACAAAAGCTGTGTCGGGTGATAATGGGTATTTTGCAGGATGACACTACGCTTGTGGCTTTCAGGCATAAAATGCCAGTTTCACTTTCTTGTTACGCACTCTTAATATAATATAATAGCAAAACCATGCAATTTCCACTGAGAGTGTGCTCTCTGGGCCCGATCCAGCACCGACAGAAGTGAATGGAAGTCCTTCCATAAACCAGAGTGGACGTTGGATCATATCGTAAGGACCCAACCCTGCATGGCGCTGAGTGCCTTCAACTCTTGTTCACGTCAGTCGGTGCTGAGGAAGCTCAATACCTCCCAGGACATAGGCCAAGCATGCAGTTACTTGCTGGCTCTTTTGCGTCTTCATGAGCCCATATAGCACAGACATTATTTTTATCTAGAGCTAGAGCTAGAAATACATTTCAGTTTGATTTGCTGATTTAGGGAGTTTATTTTGCAGAGTGGAGAGACATTTTCATTTGTGTAACTATCATAAAGTGGGTGTGTGAGAGAGAAATGAAAATGCCGTTGTTTCTATCCTGCTAATTTTTCAGTATGAATGTTTCTTTGACTGGTAAATGGCCCTCTATTGTGAATTGCGATGCATGTGTTTATCCTTTCCTTTTACCTACGCATCAGATACCTAAACACCCTTGTAGGGATTAAATGCAGTGTCAGATCATACCATTTCTCAGTACAAGTATGCAAACAGGTGGTTATTTCTCAGGGAAAGTGATGTATGTTCTCAGGACATTAGGGAAATACCACCAGCAAAAGCTATAATGGTATAAGAAATATAGGCAGTGGGTTTACAAGCCAATGTTCAATCACTGTAGCCTTGAACAGCAGGTTAAAGTAAAACATGGCAGTAAATCTCTAGCCATGGCTCTTTAACCACTAGAGCCAGAAGCATGGATCTAATGCCAAGAAATAATTTATTGGCAAAGACGTTAGTTTCCAAAGATTATTAACAGATAAATGGCGGGGGTTAGGGGGTGACATACATAGCTTTCAAAGTTTATTCACAGATCTAGATAGATAGAACTGTGAATGAGCTTTGGAACCTCTGTACATCCATTATCTCAACAACGCGGAAAGGTGCTGAGCACTCTGGCCCTGATCCAGCATAGCACTTAAGCACGTGCTTAACTTTACATGCCTTTATTCCCTGCCTGAACGGCCCATACTACTGCAGGGAAAGCAACTTTGGGGGGACATTAGATCCTCACAACATGCATATGGTCTGGAGCGTGCGGGGACGGGCAGTCTTTGCTCCTCTCCAAATGCATAAGCTAGAACAGCTGGCGGTATGGGGGATGTACACTGTGCCGAGAAAAGACCTGGTGCAGAAGGGTTCCCTTCAGAGTAACCACCCAAAGGTGTATATTTAGGGCAGCACAACGCCACCTGCCCCTTGCTTGGGGCAAAGCCATGAGTTAGCTCTTACTTGGCACATCTTTAAGGGGCAGGAGACTTTCATTGAAAGAACAATGCCACTGAGCTTCATGGAAAATCTATTTCTAAGGCTGTATGTACCCTAGAGACCTTACAGCTGTACCGATGCAGCTGTGCCACTGTCAGACCTCTTGTGTAGCTGTTCTATGCCAGGGAAGAGAGCTGTCCTGTTGACATAATTAAACCACCTCCAACAGAAGCTCTCCCACCGACATAGCACTGTGCACACGACCACTTATGCCAGTGAAGCTTATGTCGCTCAGGGGGGTGTTTTGCCAACATTAGCTGTAGTGTAGACATGGCCTTAGTCACCTTCATTTTAGGGTGAAATCCACTCCTAGCAGACACCCATCCAAGCCCCCCACTTAAGTGCCCAAAGTTAAGAGGTGCAAAGGCATTGCATAGGTCCTCTGCTCAGATGCCCATGTTGGACAACACTCAAGACAAACAGTGTTTGCCTTGAAAGACCAATCCTAAAAATAAATACTAAAGAAACAGACTTCTGAATCCAAAACTTGCTGAGTTGACAGCAGGTTGTTCCACCACTTACATTTGTAAGCATGGTAAAATTACCTTCAAATGGTTTTAAAAAAAAAAGTGCCCTCATGAAATCATTAGACTTGTCAGAACTACCTTCATTTTCTAAGAAGGAGGGAAATGCTTGAGCAGCCACTTATGCAGAAGTAGATGTCAGGTTTAAATTGTGGTATCAAGAAAATGGTGTGTTAGAAAGAAACAGATTGACATTGTCAAATGCAGCACAGTTAACATTAAATGATGCCAAGGCAAGATACCCACTTAGAGGTGCTTTGCTGCTGTTGTTGTTATTTATTGCACCTTAGCTGCCCCAATTAAGATCCGAGCCCCACTGTGGTAGGCACTATACAAACACACACTTAAAATCCATGGTCCCAGGAGTTTACAATCCAAATAGACAAGACAGACAAAGGAAGGATTATTATTCCTGTTTTAACAATGGAGGCACAGACAGATTAAGTGATATGCCCAAGATCACACAGGAAAGCAGTAGCAGAGCTGGGAATTGAACCCAGGTTTCCTGAGTCCCAATTCAGAGACATAACTACAAGATCAACCTTCCTCTCCATATACAAGAAATAATCTACATGATATAGTACATTGTTTTCCTTGTTCCCAAATAGGAAACAGAAAAATAATTCAACACAAAGCGAAAGGGTACGGTGTGTTGTGCCCATTCGCACCAGGAAATAATTGCAATGAGGAGTCAAAGTGTTTGGTAAATAACAGGGCCAGATCCCCAGCGAATGTAAATGAGTGTGGTTCTGTGGAAGCCAATGGTGTGATGCCCATTTACACCAGCTGAAGATCTGGTGCATAATCTTTATGATGATAGAGAAGAGTCGCAGTGATTGCCTTTTATCAGCTAGTTTAGTACAGGAACTAGACAGCATTCAAATATTGGATGAAAATGTAGTTGTAACAATTATCCAATTCATTACCAAGTTTTACAGGAACTGGAGTGAGATGTTCACAAGACCCACCGGCCATCAATCCTCTCCAACCTATCTGCTCTCTACCTATTAGGCTCACTCCTTTGCATATGTTCTACTGCTAAGGTAGATAGGTCTTTGATCCCTTCCTCTTAATGTTTTGCTGTGGTTTCTCTGCCTTCACATATTTCAGTCCTTGCATTGGTGGTGAACGGCACGATGGTCTCCTGGATTCTTCAGGCCTTGTTTTCTGTATCGGGCGCTAAAATGTTTAAAATCAGATCTTTCAAATAAAGCATCTTTTTTCCGTTTGTGTTAACTTCGCCCCTGATTCAGGGAAGTGTCCCTATTCAGGATAGCACTTAAGCACATGCTTAAAGTTATGTGCTTGCTAACGCACTGCCCTGAATAGAGACAGACCTCCTGAGGTCCCTTCCAACCCTGATATTCTATGATTCTATGAAACATGTGCTTTCCTAAATTTGATCTTAATTATAGGGAAGGGTAATGGACTGATAAACTTGGAGGCTGAAGTCCTCTGTTAATTCCCAGAGAAAGTACAGGTAGGGCACCCATATTGCAAGCTTTCCCAAATTATGTCACTAATGTAGCTCACCCTTGTCCTGGGGACAAGCCTGCACAGATGTAATCAGTGGGAGCAGATTTAGCCCATTAGAAAGACCCCAAATACATATTACCCTTAATTTACGTCATAATTTTATTTCTTCTCTGACATTAATTTAGCATCAGGCTTACATGTTGTTTTCTTTAAAGGGAATGTGCCTTCCTGGTAGATATTTTCCTAAACCCCCGTAGCATAATTTATTATTCACTAAATTATCCATCAAATTAATGGTAGGCAAGTGATAGTCTAATAGATTTAGTGCTGAGTCTAACCTACACATTTTGGGCCTGATTATCTGCTTTAATGTGGCCATTTTGCTCCCAGCACTGGTGGATTCTAGGTTAAAAGGTGGCTTAGCCAGCCACGGGAGCATTCCCCAATGTAGTGAACTCCTCAATGGAGTAAGTAGGGCTAGGGGAAAAGGGGCATGGCCAGGGCTTCCTTGTGCTTTGGCTATTCCCAGCTGTGATTCCCACGAGGGCTGGCAGCTGGAGCAAGTTAGAGTGACCTTCAGGTTGCTCTAAGGGTTCTGGGGACCAGCCTGATATCCCGTCAGCCTCAGATCAAGGGCGACACAAAGGCATGCTTTGTACCTACACTTCTGAGCTATGCCCTAGATAAAGTTTGGGGCCTTCATGTATAATTCCATTAGCAATTTATTAGGGTTGTCAAATGATTAAAAAAATTAATCGCAATTAATCACGCTGTTAAACAATAATAGAATACCATTTATTTAACTATTTTGGATGTTTTCTACATTTTAAAATTTATTGATTTCTATTACAATACAGAATACAAAGTGTACAGTGTTCACTTTATATTTATTTTTATTACAAATACTTGCACTGTAAAAAACAAAAGAATTAGTATTTTTCAATTCACCTAATACAACTCCTGTAGTGCAATCTCTTTATCATGAAAGTTGAACTTACAAATGTAGAATTATGTACAAAAAATAACTGCATTCAAAAATAAAACAATATAAAATTTTAGCACCTACAGGTCCACTCAGGCCTACCTCAGCTAATCGCTCAGACAAACAAGTTCGGTTACAATTTGCAGGAGATAATGTTTCCCGCTTCTTGTTTACAATGTCACCTGAAAGTGAGAACAGGCATTCGCATGGCACTGTTGTAGCTGGCATTGCAAGATATTTACGTGCCAGATGCGATAAAGAGTCATATGTCCCTTCATGTTTCAACCACCATTCGAGAGGACATGCGTACATGCTGATGACAGGTTCTGCTCAATAGCAAACCAAAGCAGAGCGGACCAATACATGTTCATTTTCATCCTCTGAGTCAGATAACACCAGCAGAAGGCTGATTTTCTTTTTTGGTGGTTCGGGTTCTGTAGTTTCCGCATCTGAGTGTTGCTCTTTTAGGACTTCTGAAAGCATGCTCCACACCTCGTCCCTCCCAGATTTTGGACAGCACTTCAGATTTTTAGACCTTGGGTCGAGTACTGTAGCTATTTTTAGAAATCTCACATTGGTACCTTCTTTGCGTTTTGTCAAATCTGCTGTGAAACTGTTCTTAAAATGAACATGTGCTGGGTCATCATCCGAGACTGCTATAACAGGAAATATATAGCAGAATGCAGGAAAAACAGAACAGGAGACATACAATTCTCCCCCCAAGGAGTACAGTCACAAATTTAATTAATGCATTATTTTTTTAAGGAGCATCATCAGCATGGAAGCATGTCCTCTGGAATGGTGGCCAAAGCATGAAGGGGTATACAAATGTTTAGCGTGTCTGGCACGTAAATACCTTGCATCATCGGCTACAAAAGTGCTATGCGAACGCCTGTTCTCACTTTCAGGTGACATTGTAAATAAGAAGCAGGCAGCAGTATCTCCCGTAAATGTAAACAAGCTTGTTTGTCTTAGAAATTGGCTGAACAAGAAGCAGAACTAGGTGGACTTGTAGGCTCTAAAGTTTTACATTATTTTGTTTTTGAGTGCAGTTATGTAACAAAAAAAATCTACATTTGTAAGTTACACTTTCACGATAAAGAGATTGCACTACAGTACTTGTATGAGGTGAAGTGAAAAATACTATTTCTTTTGTTTATCATTTTTACAGTGCAAATATTTGTAATCAAAAATAATAATATAAAGTGAGCACTGTGCACTTTTTTCTGTGTTGTAATAGAACTCAATATATTTGAAAATGTAGAAAAACATCCCAAAATATTTAATACATTTCAATTGGTAGTCTATTGTTTAACAGTGCGATTAATCACGATTAATTTTTTTGAGTTAATCGAGTGAGTTAACTGCGATTAAGCAACAGCCCAAAAATGTATTGATTATGCTCTAGCAAGGTTAATTTTTCATTTCATTTTTTCTGCTAGTTTTTATTAAACTTCCTTAAATAACAGTTCTTTTCTGCACGCGGCTACTGTATCTGCATTGGAAGCAATGAAAATACCTCTTTCACTGTGGAAGGGCTTGCTTTGAATAGAGCTCTTAACAGAAATGCGTCATTATATTTAGCTAAACCTCATTCACCACAAGAAGTAGCTTTATTTTTAATTTTATACATGTGCACACAAAAAAGTCCAGTATTTTTTCCAGGAATATCCTGCTGAAAGTAATGGAGACCCTGTAACTCAGCTACAGCCCCAAATCCTGACCACGGAAATAAGTAAGGAGTTGCAGTAGCAGTCAATCACCAGGGAGGGGAGTTGAGGCCACTCTGAAGTACTTTCTTGCAGGCTTCCAACCACTTTCTGACAAGGTCAGGTTTCCCTGTTTGTTTGTCTGGTTTCCTTTAAAAGAACAAAAATCTGCTACGTACACAAAGACACCCTCCTGCACACACATTCAAGTAGCATCTTAATCATAGCTACTGAGCAATGGAAAAGGTTTTCTCTTCCATGGTCATGGTTCTCTTTTCTGAGCACAGCAAATGTACTAAGTGAAGAGTTCTCACACACTTTCCATAGCATGCATGACTTTTTAATAGAGACACTGTGTCACGGCCATTTCCTTTCCCGTCATTGAGTAACATCCCTGTGGCAGCTACAGCAACTTCCTCCAGGGGAAAGCAACGTTCGGAGAGCATTTGATGTACGTTTAGCTTCTTTTAATTCAAGTTGGCAGCTGGAAACTAGGAGGAACCAGCACCAAGTGACCAGGAAGTGCTCCATGAATTAGTAGGGACTCTAAGATTACAGCTAGATGAACACGAAATGTAAACTTAAACCTAGATCCTCCCACTTGTAACAGTGATATATGTGATCCCAAAGCCTGACAAGCCGGAACATAGAATATACATGGAATGTAGAAGCTGAAGACAGACAAATTCAAATTGGAAATAGCACACACATTTTTAATAATGAGGGTAATTAACCAGTGAAACAACCAACCAAGGGAAATGGTAGTCTCCATCTCTCTCAGTCTTCAAGACTGGTTGTCTTTCTGGGAGATATGCTTTAGCCAAACACAAATTACTGGGCTCAGTATAGTGAAATTTAAGGGTCTGTGTTATACAGGGAGTTAGACTAGAATCTAATGGCCTGTTCTGGCCTTAAACTCTATGAACCTATGAATGTCTTAAAAAAAAATGCTTGCTACATGTCAGTGGTTTCTACTGTGCTGGTAAGTACTACAGATCTTACAGATCCATGAGAGAGTTTAAGCCCAGAACATTGGGTCAGAGGACCATGTCACCTGCAGATAATAGCAAATCCTCTCTTTAGTGCTGAAGGAAATTGATAAAAAGAGCATAGATTAACATTTCTAATGGGCAGCTATTGGTTATGCACTAAGACTGGTCATAACTCATACTCTTTGCACTGTATAATCCAGACATCATTGTGCTAGAAGTAACAGCCCAGCTTTTGATGTGCTCTCTCTCTAAGATACTTATATGGCTTCCTTTTCCATAGCATCCTCATGAGCACCACGATGTATTTACTCTCACAGCACCCCTGTGAGGCAGGGAACGCTCATATCCCCATTTCACAGATGGGAACAGAGGCAGACAGAGGCTAAGTGAGTTGCCCCAGGTCACACAGGAAATTAAGTGTCAGAGTTGGCAATTGACCCCCCCCCCATGCCATGTAGCACCATATCTATATATCTGTGTACTTGTACAGCCTTCATCACTGTAACATCAGAACAGCTCACAATCTTGAATGGATGTATTCTCACAACACCCCTGTGAGGTAGGGAAATGCTACTATTTCCCCAGAGAACAGAGAGGCTAAGTAACTGGCCCAAGGTCACACATGAAGTCTGTGTCAGAGTTGGCAATTGACCCCCCCATCCCCATTTTCAGGCCATTGCCTTAACCACTAAACCATCCTCCCTACATTAAGTAGAAATCAAGGTAGCCAAATCTGGCCCTCTGTGATTCCAATTACAATGTCTCTTATCCCCCAGCAACTGTTCCCAGCTGAAATGGACAAGTCTTCTAGAAACATAATACCCATGGGGATTATTATCAATTATCACCATTATTTTACCAGGCCTATTCTTGCTTTTTGTAGAATCGTTCTCTCCAGTGTCAAGCTCTACTTGGGAATATGTGAACCTGAGGAAATATAAACGTACTCAGATGAGGCCCTTTTTAAATGGCAGGCACAAAGGTTGAGCTAGTGAGAGGTCGGAAGAAAAGTGAGATGATACTGTGTAAACAAGAGTGACAGTGATGTGTGGTAGGGGCCTGCTGGGTGTCCCTGGCTATAATTCTGCCATGATCAGAGTGATTTCCCTGCCCCTGGTAGAGTTCACCACCGTCTCTGGATGCTGCTATATCATCCCTGTGAAAGATGATTATCTTTGGAGCTCATAAAGGGTCCAAACCGATGAGGCACTCGGCTCCCACAGCACCTCACAGGATCAAGCCCAAGAACACCATCAGAAGTGCAAATTCTTTTGCCTTAGCAATGGACCAGACTGCACCAACACAGCTAGTGTTTTCAAACACTTTCCCAGAGAGGGTCCTCCGGGAATTCCCTTCAAAGTCCTCACCCCACCTCCCTACCTCACACTGTACTAGTTGAACTCTGTGCTAGATCAGCGCCTTAAGATATGCTATCAAAATGCACAGTGTGATATAAAGGAACCTCATGTATAAACATGCCTACTGTAAGTGCACTTAATATGAGTTTGTTCCTCAAGTAGTGTTGCCTCATTCCTATGTGACACTTACGAGAACATTTGGCTTCAGAGGTAAAACAAATGATCCAGAGCAGATAACAAATATCTTCTGCAAAATGGAATTGGTGGTAGGTCTGGGTGACCAGATCCTCAGACCTGCAAAGTAAAACAGCCATAATTGCTGCCTAGGGGAATCCTGGAATGATGCAGAGCTGTCATAGCCCCCTTTTTAGCCACTGAACTCAAGGGGCATCACCTCCTCTATCTTTAGGTACTTATGAGAACCCTATTGCAGTAGTATCTGAGCACCTCATAATCATTAATGTGTTTAGCCTCATAAGACCCCTGTAAGGTAGGACTATGCTCTTATGCCCATTTGACAGATGGGTACTGAGGCACAGACAGACAAGTGACATGCCCAAGGTCATACAGAAAGTCTCTGGCACAGCAGGGAACTGACTCTGACTCTTCCAACACCAGACTAGCACTATAATCATGGGAAAATCCTTCCTTTCTTTATCCTAGCAATCTTCAGATGCAGAATAGTTTCTTGCAGCCGTGAGCACCCAGGATAAATTATGCCAAGGATTTTCCCAAGGCCTGGTCCAACCCTGGGGGCAGGACATGCCTCCACCTTTTCTCTGACTCTCCTTTCAAGACTTTTGCTGAGTGCAGCTCAGCAGGAGCAGAGAAACTAGCCCGTAATGTACATTCTTGATGGAGAGTCTAAAATCTGATAAAATGCATGAATTAATGGTAGGTGCTTTATTTTATCTTGATATTCGGGGCCAGATTCTCAGCTGGTGAAAATTCACATCAGTTGAGAGTCTGTCCCAAGCATTTTATTTTAATGTAGTCTTGAATATCATAATAAGATTTGGGCTCTTTGATTGATCTATATTGTTTAAGATGAGGAAATGTGCAGAACTGATATAATTAATGGGCCCATTTGTTATACGAATATTCTTCCCTTAAGTAGTGGGATGACATTTTCCTCTTAATGCTTGAGTGACTTCGTTAGAGTAGATAAGATGACTTGGCTTTTGTCTTTGCATTAGTTTATTGTACTAGCTTGAAAAAAATGATTTGAAAAAATGGAATCAATTCCCAAATCAATTCCCAAGTACTCTCTGCATGCACACGCACACATACTGTGAAAGGTTTATAACAGGAAAACATTTTGTGGGAGGCCCTTGTGAAAATACAAGCAGTACCTCACTGAAAAGAGAGCTTTAAAGACGCATATCAAACATAAAGCTTTTCCACAGCATGAAGATACAGACAACAAAGTTCTGGCTAAATATTCTGGGCCTCTAGCTGATCGCTATTTGCATAAGACATCAGAAACTCCACCAGTTGTTGAATTTATGGCCACCAACTCCAATTAACTGTGTGTATGAATTTTTGGATGATTACAAAACCCTGTGCTGTTAATTCAATAAATCTTCATTAATGTTGCAGGTAGCAGCGACCACCGGTAGAATCATTACTAATTGACCCTCTTTTCAAATCCTCATAATCCTGCACTGGAGAGATATACATAATTAGGCTCATTAAAAATGAACATTGATCGAAAGGCCCATTGGGATCCATAAAAGCCCTGCACAGCAGAGAAGATTCACTGCGCTCTTGCTCTCTAGAACATCTGCCAGGTGTTTGCTGTTGCAACTGTGGCCCTCAGAAGGGATCACTTATTGGATACAGCAGGCTCCCGGCATTGCGGGGAGGGGGGGAATTGTCAGAGAAAGGGGAACAGCCAGCAGTAAACTATGGACAAAGCAGCGATACCGTTGGGTCTAGTTTTTCCTCAGTGAAAACTAAGTGATGGGTAACTATGTTCTATTTCTGGGTATTCATTCTACTTTATGGCTAAGGTTGCAAATGACAATGAGTCTGGTGGTCTCCTGAGAGACACCGTTTGTCCAGCTCACAAAAAACACCTCCGCAAATTCCCCAGTCTCTGCTCAAGGAAGGTCAAGGACTGAAAGAGCCAGGTGCAGCTGGTCAAAAATGAGGTGAACTGGCAGTGCGTTGTGGGGAAGTTTACACAGTAACAGCTAGCACTGAGCCTGGCACTAGTAACAGCATACGGTCAGCTGTATGGAGTATATTGGGAGCTTACTTTGTAAATGAACATTATGCTGGATGTGAGATAAATGGCTGGAGAATTAATGGGCTGTGGGAATGGGATTGACCCTTATGGACTTCGGGCTTTTTTCTCCACAGTGTCATGTTTTGTGTAGTCAGTAGCACCTGTGCAAAGCTCGACCAAGCCAGTTGTGCATTACACGGGGGTCAATGAGTGCAAGGCAGCCAGGAATCAGACTCTCAAACTTTTCAATTATCCTCTGTTGTGAATGAGGTTCAGATGTCTTTCTGGAAACTATGTTTTAATCAAACACAGAAACTCAGTGCAAGGGTAACTGGGTGAAATTCTATGGCCTATGTTACCCAAGAGTTCAGACTGGCTGATGTAATGATCCTGTCTGGCCTTAAAATCGATGAATCCATAAAACTATGAATGTCTCCCACCCCCAGAAAGCAAATCATTTGTATTGGTTTAGTCCACAATTCGATTGTCTTTTAGTTAGTTCCTTGACCTAATCTGAGTTGCCAGGAACACAGAGACACTTTCCTGTATAAATAAGCTCATGCAACTATGCATCCAATGAAGTGAGCTGTAGCTCACAAAAGCTTATGCTCAAATAAATTGGTTAGTCTCTAAGGTGCCACAAGTCCTCCTTTTCTTTTTGCGAATACAGACTAACACGGCTGCTACTCTGAAACTTTTCACTATATAGTTTCCCTTCCTTCCGGATCAGTAATCATGTTAGTATCTTTCCAATTGTCTTGCGTGGGTCACGTATCCTTAGCTTATCCTTCTTCAAGCCAAAACTGCATGCAGAACTGTATTCGTCTTGTCCAATGCCTGTTTTTACTTATCTTGCAGCAAAACCTCTCAGGTGAGAGAGTGAACTACAATGATCCTCCCCACTGCATGCTGCACGCCAATCTGTGCCTGGTTCTCGTTTTGCCTGGCTGCACTAGGTAAAGGAACAGAGGTGGTCCCCAGTCAGGTTTATATCCGTTTCTGTTCCAGTTTATAAAATGATCATTTCCAAGTCGGTACAACAGAGCTCTAGAAGCTCCCTTCCAGTTTCATTGCAGTTTGAATTCCCCGAGGAAAGCGAAGTGTCAGGAAGAATTAGTGTGTGGCGCTATTGAACTGCCTGCAGAACAGCATTAGAGGACCGAGTTTGTCAAAATCAAGCTAAGAAGTAAGTATCTCTCAAAGCACTTCTGATGCTCAGCTTGGGCAACAGGGCAGCTCAGCATTAACAACACGTTACAAAGAGAATGTTTGCTCGCATTGCCTCCTGACTAGCCTCGGCTTGCATGGTGTGGACCGTGCTGCTGGTGGGCAGCATTGTGAAAGGTCCGTGAAATCATAGGCAGCCTGTCACAGATCTAAAAGCTGCATACGTACTCCTGGTCAAGGGCTGGGCACCACATCTACGGATGGTTGGGAATTTTTCAAAGAAACCGTTTTTGGTTGGAAAATGCCAAATTGTCAAAACTGAGACTTTTTTGCGGGAAAGAGTCTGTTTCCGCAAAACTTCCTCAGGTCAAGGATGGAATTTCTGGTCAAAACTAGAGAGAGTGAATTGTCAGGGCACTCACCTCAAATGTGGGAGAGCTACATTCCAGTTCCTGCTCTATCTGATTTGGACCAGAGACTTTTACCCACATTTCCCATGTCAGTGTCCTAACCACTGGGCTATTGGCGGTTCTGAGGCATGTGGGCTCTTGCTCTCTGTTTTTTGCAAAAAAAACCTTCAAAAGGTCTTACAGTAGTCCCAAAGTGGAACCGGAAATGTAACCCACACACCTTCTGGATGTCGTGTTCTGTCCCATCTAGTGGCACCGAGACCACTTAGAGAGAGAGATAAAATGAATCCGCTCTACAGCCTTAGCTACAGCCAGCTAGCTTTTAGCTCATGTGGGAGAGGCTCATGCCCTGAGGCCCCAGGTTCAATCCCACCTGCCGATGACCGTGGGTCTGTCGGCGTTACAGAAAGATTTCCAAAATCTAAAAAAGTGTCGTCGGAGGGGAAAACCATTTCCCACTTTGCATGAGTGAGGGGGTTCACGTAACTAGTAACGCAGGCCCCAGCCAACCCCCATCTAGAGTGCTATTTGCATTGGTTATGCCACACTGTGATCTAAGAGCTCACTATGCCAGCATTATACCTGCTGGGAGTTTTCCCAATGCTGAAGAAATACCCAGAAAGGAAGATATGTAAAAGGAAAAGAACATAAGAACGGCCATCCTGGGTTAGACCAAAGATCCATCTAGCCCAGTATCCTGTCTTCCAGCAGTGGCCAATGCCAGGTGCTTCAGAGGGAATGAACAGAACACGTAATCATCAAGTGATCCATCCCCTATCACCCATTCCCTGCTTCTGGCAAACAGAGGCTAGGGACACCATCCCTGGCCATTCTGACTAATAGCCATTAATGGATCTATCCTCCATTAACTTATCTAGTTCTTTTTTGAACTCTGTTATAGTCTTGGGCTTCACAACATCCTCTGCCAAGGAATTCTACAGGTTGACTGTGCATTGTGTGAAGAAATATTTCCTTTTATTTGTTTTAAACCTGCTGCCTATTAATTTCATTTGGTGACCCCTAGTTTTTATGTTATGAGAAGGAGTAAATAACACTTCCTTATTTACTTTCTCCACTCCAGTCATGATTTTATAGACCTCTATCATATCCCCCCTTAGTCGTCTCTTTTTCAAGCTGAAAGGTCCCAGTTTAATAATCTCTCCTCGAATGGAAGCTGTTCCATACCTCAAATCATTTTTGTTGCCCTTTTCTGTACCTTTTCTAATTACAAGATGTGGGCGTACCATGGATTTATATAGAGGCAGTATGATATTTTCTGTCTTATTATCTATCCCTTTCCTAATGATTGACTACCACTGCACAATGAGTAGATCAGATTATTGGACCAGGATCTGGCTCTTGGGATTTTAGGCAATTTCCTAAATTTGACATTTGTGCCTCAGTTTTCATTGCACATCTATAATGATACATGGTTTAAACCACTGTCCTGTTTATTGTCAGGGCCCGTACGGGGACAGACTGACCTAATTAGAGTTTAGGGCTGGGAGTCACACCCAGGGTCACAGCTTGATTCAGAAGTAGAACCCATGCCAAGGGTCAAAATGGAGTAATAGTTAGAAGCCAAGGCAAGGGTTAAGCCACAGTTGGTGCCAGAAGTCATACCACAAATCAAAGTTGGAGTCAACAACTAGGGTCAGGATGAGGGAGTAGAAACAAGGAGTGTTAAGGAGGCAGGAACTTGGTTTTAGGGGTGTAGTCAGCAGCACACCTAGCAGCTCACACAAGGGGTGTGGCAGGAACAGGAGGCTTTATGCTAGGAGGTGACCAATCAACAGTTGGCTGCTAGTCACCTGATCCTGCTGAGTCAGTTAGTGTAACCCCTGTTTGCCTGGTATCAGCTACCCTGGCCCCACAGTGTGGTGGTGCAAAGAATAAGCCTCCTACTCAACAATCCCCCTAGGTTTGAGACCTGTAGTGCCTGATGCTCATGTACCACCCAACCTTTCTACCAGATGGGTTCCAGATTGCTCTTCAAGAATTCTGTTGTGATGGGTTTGGTGTAATTCACACAGCAAGCAAAAGCATTTCATGGGAATTTTGAAATAAAAGGCATGAAAATCAACCACAAATCAGGGACAGGTGCTTTCTTCACATAGCCATTTGCATTGAGGCATGGTTTATTTGTGTATAGGTTTACAGACATACGTATAGTGACAGCCACCATGTTATATGTGCAGTATCACTGGTCGCGTTGTGCTGATTGCCTGCTGTTTCACATTTATTAATTGAGAAAACCATGGGCTAATTGCCAACATGCTGACAAAGCCAGCAGCTGCCACTGAACCAATGGCATGCAAAGAAACTGAAATATAGTTTACTCCTTGACTGACGAAGGTTGATTATGTGGTTTATTTCCTAATTAAACTTTTAAACATTTGTTTACAGAGTAAAACAAAATGGAGGGATCTTTAGTTGCAGTTGTCTGGTGTGTAATAAAAGGGTTGATGAGAGAATTTCTGGGTCACAGAGAAATTTTTAAATGCCAAGCCCCCCAAACAGCCAATCACAACTCACATAAAGAATTGACAGAGTGAACATATCCTGAGCCTTGTTGTGTTTTTATGTATACAGAGGTCAAATGGAAAACACCATATCAAACAAGCAATAAACTCAACTTGAATCTGAGCCTCTGGAAAGGACCACAAAGTATCCGTGATCATCAGCATGAGACATCCCATGAGCATTGCCTGTGGCATCAGGCTATCTATGCCACAGGAAACTATGAAACGTCAGAAATTCTGAGTTTCGACCAGCTCTAACCCTGGAAGTTAGGAAAGAAAGGAATTCTGAACCCATAACTTTGGGAAATGAAACTTCCTGTTGAAATAGTTACTACAATTTCTCTTTCAAAAATGGCCACAATAAATTCACCAACTGAAAAAAACACCCACCTCCCCCAATCTTTTGTTTTGTTTGTTTGTAATTCTCCTATTCTTGTCTCTCCTCTCATTCCTTCTGGACTGTTTCTCTCCCTGCTACACACTCATGCAATCAGATAAATCAGAACAAAGGAACTGCCATACTGGATAAAATCTAATGTCCATCTAGTCCACCGTCATGTCTTTGGCATTGGGCAGTACCAGATGCTTTAGAGAGAACTGTAAGAACACTACAATAGAAGGGTGTAGAATAATTTTCCTCACACTTTAGGTAGCATCCTGAGTAATAGCTCAAGATTGGTTAAAGCAAAAGGACCATAGGCACTATCCTTTCAAATTTGTCTCTTCCAAACCCACATATATTTTGACTACTTGAAGATTCCCTGATAGAACTGGGTCTGAGGAATTATTTATATTACAAGCTTCTTGAGGCAGGGACTGTGTCTTCCTTGGTGTCTGCACAGGGCCAAACCCCTTGATAGATCCCAACAAATAATAGCATTGTACATTCCATCTGAACACCCCCTTTTCCTCACTGCACAGTAACACCGCTGAAAACCCTGATAATTCAGCACAGGATGATGCTTCGGGCTATGGGTTTTTTTTAATATTACTTTTATTTAATATCTATTCATTCTTATGTCTGTGATGCTAGAAGGATGCCGTGGGTGCTTTACAGGCATGTAAAAGATTGGACTTTTCCCCTCCCATCAGAACATACAAGAGATCTGGTTCCTGAATATCTGATCCCCTTCAATGTTTATTCATAATAGAAGTAGAGTAATTATCACCTTCTAAAAAAAGGGGAAGAAGAGAGAAAGAAAACTGAACCACAATAAGGGAAAAATTGTGCCTGAAGAAAAAGGATTTGTGCTGATATGAAATAAGAAAAAATACAATACTATAAGCATTTTGGGCCAGATTCTTATCTCATGTACCTTAGCGTAAATCAGGAATAAGTCCAGTGCAGCCGATAGAATTATACTAGTGTGAGATCAGAATCAGACCCCTCACATGTATATTTGTGTGCAGGATGAGAGTCATCAGTAGGCTGTAGTTTTATGCTGCATTTACACAGCCATAGGCCCAGTGTAACTGGCCAGTGAAGTGGGATTTACAGTTACGGTGAAGTGGAGTAAAGCAGCTGGAACATACTGGTGAATCTCACCCATAATGTGTCAACCAGAAGGCATGATTCTGTTCTCACTTCCACTAGTGTAATTTGGGAGTCATACCTCTCAACAACCTGCCACGGCCCAAATATGGCATACAATGTGTGACAAAAACTCAGAAAGGGGAGCACCAGAAAAATCATTCATGCAGGAAAATTAAAATTCTGGGGAATCTGTTCCTTTAGTGTGTCTTTCTATAAGCTGTAGCCTGATTGTGTATTAATTATGTTGATTACTTAAGAATACCCAGTTATCACTTTGAGGGTTGACAGGTTCTTGTCCCAAGATCTGGCCCAGTATTATTAAAATTACTATGTAGTTGGGAACCCTGATGTGCACAGTTGCAACACTCACACTATAGGAACTCTTCTATATTTACATACAGTTTATTAATACATTTAAGAAAATCACAAATACCCTAATTCAGTAAGGTAAATAGAGAGACTACAGAATGTAAAACTGCACATCATCCCTTGCAGAACAACCTGAAAAGTTAGCCATTATCTTCCTCATCACCATCACTTTTCTTCTCATCACCAGTGACCATCATTCTGGCACCTTCCAAGGGCTACATCTCTCTCTCCTACTGCCCACAGGCTGGGCCACCACTATATCTAATGCATATTCAGTAGGGGTTTTTCCTCCTTTCCTTATTTCTATTTCCTCATCCTACTAATGTTGAGGTGTCCTTCTTCTCTAGGTTAGTGTATTAATTACGTGTAACTACCATTTCAGCTCATGATCATATCCATCACCCCTTGCTTAAGTGGATTCACGGTTATTACTTCCATGTTCCTTATGGTAGCACATTCTAACTCCTAGCATTGAACAAGCTCTTCTTAGTTCCCAAAGTCTAAAGGTAGCCGTTAATCTATGCCAAGGGTTATGGCCTACTTAACGGCACTTATGCTAATTTATGTTTCAGCTAATATCTTACAGGATACAGGCCTGTAGGTTTCTTGTGTTATGGCTAAATATAATGAAAGCAGCTAAATATAATGAAGGCAAGCCAGTGAATATAATAGGCAAGCTTGCCCTATGGGCTACAAAGCTCAACTTCATGCTTCTTTACTTCTGATGTGCATAATTAAAAGAAATCAGGCAGCACCAAATGTGTGTGGAACGTAGGTAATTTTGGGGTGAAAATGAATGCTGCCCCTCCAAAGGAGGGACATATAAGAGGTATGTTGGGAGTAACTCCATTAAAGACATTGCAGCTGCACCAGCATAAAACCAGCATGAGAGGAAACTCAGGGCCAAATTGTATAAAGGCTAATTGCTCCTCTGGCCAGCAACTATGACGGGGGTGGCCAACCTGTGGCTCTGGAGCCACATGCGGCTCTTCAGAAGTTAATATGCGGCTCCTTGTATAGGCACCGACTCCGGGGCTGGAGCTACAGGCACCAACTTTCCACTGTGCCAGGGGGTGCCCACTGCTCAACCCCTGGCTCTGCCACAGGCCCTGCCCCCCACTCCACCCCTTCCTGACCCCTCCCCCTCTCCTGCAATGCCCTCTCTCCTCCCTCTCCCCCCCCCAACTCCCCCGAGCCTCCTGCATGCCACGAAACAGCTGATCAGGAGGGGAGGGGTTGGAGCTGATGGGGGGCTGCTGACGTATTGCTGTGGCTCTTTGGCAATGTACATTGGTAAATTCTGGCTCCTTCTCAGGCTCAGGTTGGCCACCCCGAACTATGACCTAACAGTTCTGGCAGCAGCAATCTGCATGAGATAAGGCATCTGATCACATTCGTCTCCCTGGCCCTGTCATAATTTCTGCCTTGTGCTGAAGTGTTTGTAAGAAGAAGGCAGCTGTGGGTGTACCCTGATGGTATCCCTCCCCATGCAGAGACCTGACCCTTCCACATCTGCTGGTGCATGAGGTGAAGGACAAACAGCAGGATAATGATGGTGGGAGGAAAATCTGACCATGCTCTGCTGGAGGTCATTGTGGGGTGACTTTGAGGAGCACGACTAGGTAATGAGATACTGAAGCTAAGAAGGGGGAAAGGATTAGATTAGATATGGGGGGATGTTGAGTTGGGAAGGGGTTCAAGAATCAAGCTACGTGTGAGTGATTCTGGGGATGGGAGGGAAGGGAGCTGTGTCTGTCATGGCAATGATAAGGTTGGGTTTGAGGTGGGTGATGAAGGTAAGTGGGAACTTATGGTCAGACATTCCTCTTCTATACCTGAATGCTCTCCTCCAGCCTGTATACTCACGTTTTGCTCTAGCTCTGGAAGTAAGGATGATAGCACCATAGCACTGAAGACTGCAGCAACTGTTAAAATAAGGTTTTTGTACCAGATCCTCAACTGGTGTAAATCAGCAGAGCTCCATGGATGTCACCAGAGTTATGGAGGTTTATGTCAACTGAGAAAGTGCCCATTTGTGCTTTCCTGATGCTGGATTGCAGGGATTGCTAAATGTAATGGAAAAATCCTGAATCATTTTTAAAGTAAAGGTGATCCACAGCCCACCTTGCAAATTCACATACTTTTGTGTAACCAAGCCCAGTTGGGTTGACAGTAGAACAGGAGTATCTCCCTTATCTGGTAGCTGTAGAAGACTGTTATCTTCTTATGGGGAACAGACATTAGGGGGAACTAACAGCCCCTGGAAGGAACCCATATTCTTCTAGTGTGGGTTACACTTGCATATGCAAATGACAGATAAGAGCCTTCCTATGACTCTTTCTGAGACCTCAGTTATTCATATACAGGCTTGGAATCTGGGCTGCCATTAAAAGGCCTGTATATAGTACCAAGGCCTTATGAATAGGTTATGTCCTATAATACATGATGTAGTATGTGGCTATGGAGAATGAGAATCAGCTTTTCACCAGCATTTATTGGTTAAATTGTGTGATTACTGTTTGCTGCATGGCATTTCTACTACATTACGTGTTCTGGGCTTGATGTTAAGATGCTGTACACCAGCATAGCTCCACTGGTGACACTAATTTATGCCAGCTGATAATTTGGCCCTTTTTACTGAATGTTATCATTGCCTCTCAAAATTCCAACCTTCCAGACTATGCTATCTCACACACCAACTTAATGGACAATGGACTTACATATTGATTACTTCACCATCCTTTTCTCCAGCCTTGATTAATGCAATCTTGTCCCACTCATATCCATTTGCAATGCTGCTACAAAGACCATTTTCCTAGCCCGTCAGTCTGACCATATCACCCCTCTCTTTGCATCCCTCCACTGGCTCCCCCTTCTCTATCATAGCAAACATAAGATACTTATCTTCACTTTGAAGGCACTTCATGACCCACCCCACACGCGACCTATCATCTCTCATTCAGTATCAAAAAGGTTGACTCCCATTTCTGAACTTAGTTTCCATCATCCATTTGTTAAATTTTCAAACAAGCACTTTCTCCCATGCCGCCCCTCATGCTTGGGAGGAGCTCCCCATCATCATCTTCAAAGCTACCACCTTGTCCCCCTTCAGATCGTTTCTTTGCTGTGAGACCTGCAAAAAACTTAACAACTGTTAGGTTGCCGGTGTGCTGACACCACTGCCTACCACACTGACCAATATTGTTTCCTTGTACTCCCCCATCAGTCTGTCTGAATCCATCTGTTGTCTTGTCTTATATTTAGACTGCAAGCTCTTTGAGGCAGGGACTATCCCTGTGTTCTGTACTTGTACAGTACCCTGCACAATGGGGTCCTGGTCCATGACTGGAGCTTCTAGGCATGATGATAACAATGACAGCAATAAATAACAATGCCACACGTGACATTACTGTACAAAGAAGGACAACTGAAGTTTTCAGCGTACTGTATATGTTCTGCATCAGCACTACAATAAATCTTTTGTTTCAAAATAAGGATGAAATAGAATCCTGCATTCTTCCATCAGAACGATTACATCTCTCCATTTTTCCGTTATCTTTTGTGGAAAAAAGACTGCCACACACACACAAAACACTCATTGCAGGACTCATTGCAGGATCCTTCATACAGACCAAATGGCATTTACAAAATTAAGGGGGGGGGGAGTCACCAAACAAATAGGAAACATGATACATTTATAGGTAGGGTCCTACCAAATTCAGGGTCCATTTTGGTCAATTTCACATGGGATTTTAAAAATCGTACATTTCATTATTTCCGCTACTTAAATCTGAAATTTCACAGTGTTGTAATTGTACGGGTCCTGACCCAAAAAGGAACTGGGGATGGGGGTGCAAGGTTATTGTAGGGGGGGGGGTGCAGTACTGCTACCCTTACTGCTGCTGCTGCTGGCAGCGGGTCTGCCTTTGGAGCTGGGCAGCTGGAGAGCAGCGGCTGCTGGCTAGAACCCCAACTCTGAAAGCAGAACTGCTGCCTGCAGAGCTGGGCCCTCAGTCAGCAGCCACCCCTCTCCGGCTGCCCAGCTCTGCAGGCAGCAGCGCAGAAGTAAGGATGACATGGTATGATATTGCCCCCCTGACGTCTGCAGTGCTGCTGGCGGGGCGCTGCCTTCAGAGCTGGGTGCCCGGCCAACAGCCGCCGGGCTCCAGCCCCCCCGCTCTGCAGGCAGCACAGAAGCAACCTTGCGACCCCCCCGGCAGCTCTCTTTTGGGTCAGGACCCCCACTCTGAGAAACGCTGGTCTCCCCCGTGACATCTGTATCGTATAGGGTAAAAGCACAAAAAAGACCAGATTTCACGGTCCACGATGTGTTTTTCATGGACGTGAATTTGGTAGGGCCCTATTTATAGAGAATAAACATATTTTAATTCCAAACTCAATGGTGAAAAGAATCAGCAAACACCACAACTGAAAACAAATGGGCAAAATAATGAAATAAACTACTCTCCATCCAAGGGAGCGGGTGGTTGGACATCGCTGCCTTATAACATACCTGCCCCACTTGTGACGTACATAAGATGAAGTGTAGCCTGCATATTTTTTTCATGGGGATGGAAAACGCATTGATTAGAGGAAACCAGACACACCTGAAGTTATCAAGTTTATTTAAATAATGAAAACAGATACAGTGAACGAGTTTCCCAGAAAGCAAGGTAAATTCTATGGCTGGTTCAGTAATCCCAAACCCCTGGCTTGGGTTGATCGTGCTGTTTGAGTGATGAGCCTCTGATGTTATAAATGTAAGCAACCGTCTGTTGTATTTTAAATTGCCATCCATTGCCCGCCCATTGTTTTATTTTATTCCCACACTCAACAGACATATTTATTCACAAATTGCTGGCAGCTCTGTGGGAATCATCAGAGAGCATATTCTGTAGCTGGTTTATTCAGTGTATGCTCTAGACAGACAGCCTCAGATGAGCCTCAGCCAGAGATATCAAGAGTGGGTCACTATTGATCTATAAATCCTGCACGTTTTAGAAATCACCCTGAAATGTTGAACTCCATTTGGTCATTGAACCCTACTATGAGCTGGAAGAGATCCTGGGTAATGTATTTATGTTTTCCCCTTGAACGCATCTCCAGCCTGAGAGATCTTGGCAGTATTGACCAGTCTGTCTGGATTAATCCAGATAATGCCTGGTTAAAATGTACATTGGTTAACATGCATTTGGGGACTGGATGTTGGTTGTCACAGCCCTATGTAATAGGAGCAAAATATGCACAACACAGAATCAATAATTGGGTACCAAGAAATGTCCTGAAGGGAGATATTCTAATCTCCTGATTAGAGACATTTTTCTTCCCTATTCTCCTTCCACAGTAACTCCCACTGACTTCATAAAATAATGAAACTGTCAACAAATGGACCATTAAAAACACAGGGCCAAATCCACAGTTGATATAAATTGACATAGCTCCATAGAATCTGGTCCACAAGCCAATAGCTCTGTATAACAGTGATGCGTAACCTATTACCTATGTGACATATTGTGGTTCTTTGGGGCAGCACATTTGGCTCTGTAGGAGCTGGTGGGTTTGGATGAAGCATAGAACACTCACCTGATTTCAGGAAGAAGGATAGGAACTCTAATCACAGGGGGACTTCTCATGCTTCCTGGGACATTTGAGAAAGCGGTGTGGGTAACACTGAGCAAATGGACTGAGGACACCAACAAGATACATCATAGCAAGCAGGAGGGGGAGGGAGGGAGATAGAGAGAATCCACCTTTCCATCCCATCATCCAGGAAAGGGTAGAGAGAAAATGGAGAAAGGAGAAACACCTTTTCAAACTCTCTTCTGATGCCATAGGACAGGGGATATGTCTTGGAGTGTCATAAAATAGTCCTAATAATTCTGTGACATTGCAAAGTTATGTTTATGGCTTGACAATATGTCACTAGAGGAAAATGCTGAGCTAAGATGACACAACGTCAGCCAGTAACCACCGTCACTAGTGCTGGGAGAACACCCTCCAATGAGACCTCAATGGGAATAACTCATAGTCTGTGACAGAACAGGGACCCCAGTTGACAAGTAGGGACAAAGATTTAACTCGAAATCTCTCTCTCTCTCTCTCTGTTGCATGCTGAGTTTGGAACATAAGCTGAAAGCATTTTGAGATGAAGACTTTAGCATTCAGGGAATTTCTGAACTGAGTTATTACCTCAGGTGCCTGGAGCAAAAGCACCCCTTGGAATGTTTGACAGGACATAATAGCTGACTTGATGATGGAAACAAAAGAAGTCCTCTCCATGGCAGATTTAGTCTCTTGAATTGACCGATAATGCACTCTCCCCCCATAAATCAGAAATCCGCTTTACCCACTTGGCAACCTATTCTTAACCAGGGCTAAATACAAGACACTGCTGGAAAATGTGAACGCTTTGACACACATAGAAGAAAACCTACAGTATATTTTGGTAAATAAAGAGAAAACCTGGAAAGGGGTGAAACAGATTCTTTTATATTCAAAATAAACTCTTTGAGATAACAGTGAAAAATATAAAGATGTGAGTCTATGTCCAACCCTGAAAGAGCAGGCTCAACTCACTTTGAAGTTACTGAGGCTGGGTCTGATCTCGTTTACACTGGTGTAAATCCAGAATAATTCCAGTGGCTGCAATGGATTTATGCAAATGCATATCTGAGTTCAGAATCTGGCATCATCACCATCGTTGTCATTACTACTACATCAGATGTCTCCATCAAGGCTGAGGACTGTATAGACAAAGACGAGCATCTCTGCCCCAGAAAACTTACCGTCTAGATGTCAGACAGACTGTGACAGGTGGACAAAGGGGACAGGAGTAGATTAGGAGGAGAAGCTCCAAGTAACAGAGTTGAGCAGCAAAACAGTATGCTGACCTCTCTGCATGCCTAACTATTGGGGGGTTCCTTGTGTTTGTTTCACCAGCAATGAGTTTTACCCACAGATCCTTCCATCTTAAGAGAGTACTATAAAATCACTCCTTTTGCAAGTACTCTTTTAAAAACACTGTTCTACTTTTCCTTCTTGCCCCAAATGCTTTGATCGATCTGACCTTTCTTGAAGAAATGATAACAAATCTAATCTTACAAAATTTCTGTGGAATGAACTGTATGATTGGTAGTAACAGTCAGTCTCACACGGGGCAAAATCGCTGCATATTTTACTTACTTTCATCAAGCTGCTTTTTATTTATTTTTTTAAGTAGTATTTTAGGTGTATTCATTTCAGCTGGCGGCAGATCCATTGCTAATCTGATTTTTGCCAATTAATGGAAATTAACATTATTTGATTTTCCAGCCTTCCAACTAGCTAATCCCTTTACAAAGAACAAAACCTGGCTTAAGCAACAACCAGTAAAATCTGTTTGTTCAGGTGATTTTCTAATAATGGCGGGGATCATTTCTTCCCTCTAGGCCTCAGTCTACTCTTGCCTACAACCAGTGTAAATCAGGAGTTATGCCATTGAAGCCAAGGGTGGTTTTGGATTTGTCCATACAAGAAATAAATGATGGATCTAGCAACAACAACAAAATCCAAAACAAATACAATTTCATGAATATTTTGGTGAAAATCTTGTTTTGGTTTATATTTGTTGAAATTTCACAGTTCAAAATTCGTCAGCCAGCTATATGATATAACAGTTGGGTCAGGTTTTGAGTGAGATCTATGGTTTGGCTGAAACTGTGTGAAAAATGCTTTGGTGAGAGCTTGATGTTTTGGCTGAGATTTACTTTGTGGTTT